>NC_091130.1:157867951-158102951 GCF_040183065.1 Periplaneta americana
TTCTGCTATATGATATTATGGATAGTCACGTATCAGAGATTGTTTAATACTAAGATTTATTGAAAATCATCTGTCAAGTAACGTTGATTACTGGGATCCGGATGATTGAAGTGGAATGCAAATGTTTTAATAAAAATGAAACTGAATCAACAAAGCCTTCTTGACTAGTAACCGTCCACAGAGTTCAATGAAGATTCCATAGTTGGCACAACTGATAACAAGAAAACAAAATCATAAAACACTACTGCCATCTAGCGTAATGTTGAGATGGTACAATAATACATTTGAAGACAGTTGTATTTTCGTAAGCCAATTAATATTTTATTGTATTGGAGTACTTTATTACTTCTGATCTTTATATACTTTCTTCTAATCATGTAACAGTCAATTAAATCACCATCGAAGAAAGACGCCTGTTTACAAAACGTAAGCCCCTCCAGAGTCATCAGGTAAAGAAAGACTACTATACACCATATTGGACATCGTATGTTAAATAATTTCATCTGTAATTATTTTGGAATCTATTCCAAATAATATACTTGCATATCTGCATTCTTTATTCCAGATAACGTTAATTTTCATCACCTGGCATTTCACAAATAGGCCTATATTTTGAATCACACGGTACGATATTTTCTACTCCTTGGCTTACTTTCCTCAGACAAATACTTCTCTCAAACTTGTCCAATATCTTTTTTTTTCATTGTACAATCTAAATGAATAATAAATAAATAACTAAATAAATAAATAAATAAATACATTTTAAAAAGAAAATTTCGAGGAATAAATTTAAAATATGCATAATGTTCCACTTAAAATTAGTAATTTAAAAAAAATGAACGTTAAAATTAAGACCATTATATCCCTTCTCAAAAAGTCGAAAAATTAAACTGATTATTACCATTTTAGTACACTCACACGTGACATTTTAAAGAGGGAAAACCAAATAATAAATTGGGAAATAAAAATAAAAATTAAAACAAATCTACACCGAAAATACAATCCCATTCCCTCTTAAGTGAAAGAAGCTGTCAATTATTATTTCATAAAATTTGTTGGTTCTTACATCCTTACAAATGGGTTTTAAGGAACCTGCAGGTTCATTGCCGCCCTCACATAAGCCCGCCATTGATCCCAATCCTGAGCAAGATTAATCCAGTCCCTACCATCATATCCCATCTCCTTCAAATCCATTTTAATATTATCCTCCCATCTACGCCTCTACGATCTTTTTCCCTCAGGTATTCCAACTGGATTCGCCCATACGTGCTACTTGCCCTGCCCATTCCAAACGTCTGGATTTAATGTTCCTAATTATGTCAAGTGAAGAATACAATGCGTGCAGTTCTGCGTTGTGTAACTTTCTCATTGTCCTGTAACGTCGCGCCAAAGAATCAGTCACATTTCGAGGATTATTTATTTATTTTTTTCTACTCCAGATATTAAATTTATTTTCTTATTTATTGCACACCAGTCTCCTTCTTCCAGTCAGGTTTTGGGCCTCTTGCCGACCTTATACAGCCTATAATCCTCATTAAATTTCAAAATACACAATTCTGATAATAGTACATTATGCAACGAGCCTATAATGATAGTAATTAAGAATCGAGTATGGATATTTATGAAACGAGCGCAAGCGAGTTTCATAATTTTCATACAAGCTTCTTAATTACCATTATAGGCGAGTTTTGTACGACTTTTTATGCTCGACCATATTTCTAACTTGAAATTATTCAGATGTATACATTGTATTTGTATCTGACAAGATCGGAAGTGACCTTGTTCTAGGTCGTGAATTGTGAGATGTGCGCAGACGCGAAAGTATTGATTTTTTCCGAGGAACAATAATGTCATTGACCTTGACGTAGTCCCGTTAAACTTGGTATAACCTTGATTATTGAATTCGACATTGAAAAACGAGATGACAAATTGAATTTATTTGAATATTATTTACAATTAACGCTAATTATTATAGTAACAGAACATAACATCATTGTATAAATAACATCATTGTATAATAACATCATTGTATATAGCACATCTAGGTCAGAAAGCATGGGTAGACATAACGGCTCGGTTAGAAAAGCCAACGTACTATGGTAGGAACGATCATGATTTTAAAATCTAATGTAGGAAACAGGAAACGGATGTAGGTAAATTCTCATTTTTAAATAGAACTATAAATGATTGGAATGACCTACCTGCAGCGGTCTTTGAGGGCTGTCCTTCCTTAAGGAGATTCAAGAATAATTTAAAAAGTTGTGTATAAAGTGCAAATTAAAATTAAGGCGACATTTAACATTTAATTTTTTAAGGTGACATGTATTTATTTAGCCTGACGAGTTACTTCCTTGGTTTGAATTGTAAATTATTTTAAAATGGCGTGTAAGAGGGCCTTAGACTAGAAATGTTTAGTTTAAATGTAGTTCTGTTTATAAGTACAGTAGACTATGCATAAGGATGTAATTATTTGACTTATTTGAACTGTTGTATCAGTGAAGCGAGGTGAGTCAGTGAAGTTATGGTTTTACAGTGCAGTGAATAGTTCCGATCAGTGATAATTTATAGCGTCAATGAAATGTGTTCTATAGTGTCAGTGAAATGCGTCATAGTGCCACTACAGTGAGTGAGATGAGAATAAAGTGAAAGACTATTGAAACTTATGTAGGGCCTATACATAATAATGTAGGTTGTATTGTAAAATTAGGTATATTATTTATGTTTTATTATTATTGTGTGAAATTATATTGTGTATTCTTATTGTATTGTGTATAAAATTGTAGGCCTATTGTGTATTATATAATTGTATTGTGTATTGCTTATCATTTCTTTATTGTGTATTGTTTATATTGTGTATACCACTGCCACCGGGTGCATGCCCACTTGCAGTGTAAATAAATACATATATACATACAACCTCCTGCGACAGTATTGGATTTCCAGCCTCCGTGACTTTTCGCTAATTCTCTTTCGATTGCATATCCAAGAATAATCTATACTTGCGGTTTTATAGCGGTACAAAGCTGACTTGTCATTGGCTGAACACCTGTAAGCTGACTTGTCATTGGCTGAACACGTGTACTTTAATGAGTAGGTGTACTTTAATGACATGCATTAAAGGACTGCTACCAGGTGTATAATTACTACATTTCGGCATGGTCGAGCATAAACTTTTATTTAGAAACATGTTTTGCTCTTTGTCAATGGATATTCGTATCATTATCAAAGCTTCGTACATAAAAAATGCAGAAATGCAGTTAAGAAAGGCCTATGTTAAACTGTTTACTAATGACATGTTAAAGCGAGACGTAATGGCCAAATTGAGAACAATTGCAGCTCGCTTAGAACAACGGAGCGGTGTGGGCAGAACTGCTTACTTGACGGACAGGTGTTCCGTGTTTTCTCTGTAATGCAACACAGAAATGTGGAGTGACGTGGCGAAACGCAAACGAGCGTACCTTTAACACAGACGTGTGTGCGGAGTGAAGATAACATCGCCAGACGGATGTCAGTCAGGAACACGGCGGAAAAATCTGCAGGAACCTGGTGCTACGGTCATAAGTAGACATGGGTTAGGTGAAAACCTATTTTCTTCCTGAAGACATACAGAATCATATTAAGATGTATTATCACCAGGAAAAGGAAGTGCCCTAAAAACGTGAAGAATATGTATGCAATTATGCCGTAAAAATAGATAAATATGCTACAAAATATGCATTGTCAGTCTGAGATTATTTTATCAACAGTAATCTCACTAGACGTTTTGATTTATCTAGAGAAAATCAAAACTCGAGTGGGATTTAATTGACTATTACACGATTAGAAGAAAGTATATAAAGATTAGAAGTAACGAAGTACTCCAATACAATAAAATATTAATTGACTTACGAAAATACAACTGTCTTCAAAATGCATTATTGTACCATCTCAACATTACAAATATTACGCTAGATGCATGCTAGATGGCAGTAGTGTCTTTATACAGACACTGTAATGATTACTAGCAATGCCTTCTCGTCGAGAAGTTCTCGATCTATAGTAGATGATGGCAATGTTACTATCAAGAAGGCTTTGTTGATACAGTTTCATTTTTATTTAAACCACTACAGTTGCATTCCACTTCAATTATCCGAATCCCAGTAATCAACGTCACTTGATAGATGATTTTCAATAAATCTTAGTATTAAACAATCTCTGATACGTGTCTATCCATAATATCATACAGCAGAAGCCATAACATAACCTAACTAATATACACAAGTGTTAGGAAAGTTTTAATTAACGACGATGACATAAAAAATAAACATGAATAATTTTAAAAGCAATAATTATTGAATGTACAATTTTCAAATTTGAATGTGGTTGGTGGTTCAATTGATGTTATATTGGACGTGTGCGTAATAGAAGTGGAACTCGTTGATTTAGGCCTACATGGTGTATTCAACATATTCAGGATTTCCGAATGGTGCTCTTCATTTATTTGTAAATCGGATTTCAGAAGATGCATAGGTATGATCAGTGATTTTTATTAATTCTTGTTCTTGAATGCCAATGCGAGTCATATTTGAAACTGCTGTGCATCGACTGGAGTGGTTTGTAATTTTCTGTATTTTGACGTCCAGACCAGTGCAGTTTGAAATGTTGGCAAACAAAGAAACAAATGCTAGGGTAGTGATAAAAATAAACAAATGCTAGGGACACTATAAAATTAAACAAATGCTAGGGACGCGATAAAATTGTGTGATAAGCAGCCGTGATTGATTGAAAGATGTCCTTTCCTACCGTTTTATTGGTCAAAAGTAGTATGACGTAGTAAAAGTGTAGTAGTCAGAATAGTAAGGTATGGGTAACTTACGTCTAGTCTATGGATTTTGAAGTGCTTGCCTCATTGCTGAATGCTCCATTTATGCTGTTACAGTTCACAACTAAGCATTGACGTATGTTTTCTGTTGTCATTCTTCGTCTGTTGTCTCTCAGCATAGCTTTGCAGAGCGAAAAACTTCGTTCTACGTCACAAGAAGTAAGAGGGGCTTGCACAAAAGCTGTGAGCTGTTCTATAGAACATTTTGTTGGTTTTTGGGGTGTTTTTCCTTCGAGAATATTTCGAATTTCTTTAAGTTGATAATAGCCATGGTTTTTGGAAAGAATATTTGCTGTTTTCTCGTTCACTTTATCTCCTACATTTCCTGGAACTGATGTTAAACTGGATATTGTTCTGTCGAAATCTGCTGAAGTCTGCAGTAGAGGAATACCAATTGCTAACTTGAGAGGTTCCCTATGAGGGCGTCGTGTTACGTTCAAAATTCATGAACATAAATTAGTCGTGTTTACGAGGTTACACACTTTTAAAAATGAGGGAAACACAAATAAACACACATAATATGCAGTTCCCCTGCATAAATGTTAAAATATGATGCTTTTATAAATAAGGGCAAAATATGCACTTTTATGCACAATAAAAGTAATATCTTATTCAGAAATTCGTGATTCATGTAGATAATCTTTCAGCATATTCACACAACGATAGAGAACAAATATGCAAATGCACGAACTTCCTTTCCCTAATTATCACGTATAAGTAATAGGCCTAGTGCTAATTCTATAGAGTATAAAAGTGCCTAATTTTTCGTTAAAACCTCATTTACTTTAATAGTACATTATGTAACGAGCCTATAATGATAGTAATTAAGAAGCGAGTATGGATGTTTATGAAACGAGCGCAAGCGAGTTTCATAATTTTCATACGAGCTTCTTAATTACCATTATAGGCGAGTTTCATACGACTTTTTATGCTCGACCATATTTCTAACTTGAAATTACAGTATTCAGATGTATACGTTTTATTTGTATCTGACAAGATCGGAAGTGACCTTGTTCTAGGTCGTGAATTGTGAGATGTGCGCAGACGCGAAAGTATTGATTTTTTTCCGAGGAACAATAATGTCATTGACCTTATGTAATTCCGTTAAACTTGGTATAACCTTGATTATTGAATTGGACATTGAAAAACGAGATGACAAATTGAATTTATTTGAATATTATTTACAATTAACGCTAATTATTATAGTGACAGAACATAACCTTCTGCGACAGTATTGGATTTCCAGCCTCCGTGACTTTTCGCTAATTCTCTTTCGATTGCATATCCGAGAATAATCGATACTTGCGGTTTTATAACGGTACAAAGCTGACTTGTCATTGGCTGAACACCTGTAAGCTGACTTGTCATTGGCTGAACACCTGTACTTTAATGAGTAGGTGTACTTTAATGACGTGCATTAAAGGACTGCTACCAGGTGTATAATTACTACATTTCGGTATGGTCGAGCATAAAATATTAATATCCATTACAAATTCTTCTGCTTCATTTCTTTCTTTGTAATGTTGAAAATCAACTCTCATCATCTTGACTTTCATGACAGTCATTATTCCCTCTTTGGAAGATTAGGAAACCTACATCTCCTGTACTAAGAATCTTCTTGATGATGACTGCATTCACATCCAGGTGGCTTACATCAGGTCAGATTCTTGGTTACTGTGATTTCTTTTTTGAAAACTGCAGGGAGATCAATTTATGAGCAATTTCACCTTCTAGCACTCAAGAAACTTACTTCAGCACCAGAACCAGAACTGATTTCAATGCTGCAGCGAATGTTTTGTCGGGAAAGTGTAACAAATTGGGATAACGTATATTGAAGTGTGTTCCCGCGACATTAGCTTCTAAGCTTTCGCTTTCTGTCTAGAAGCTTCTGCTAACAGACAAGTAGTGTGAAGTGAGTCACGAAAATTTGGAAAAGTTATTTGTTATGTGTTGCGAATACAATAAAGTTATTAAGAAAAGTAGGCTCACATGTGGGTAAAATGGATGGATCTCTATGTAAACTTCAGTTTTTCATCTTCATTTTGTGGTTTCATACCATTCTAATTAATACATATCCTATATACACGGCTTTCTTTTCAAAACTTCGCAGTCTAAATTACTATTTATTTCAATTAAATTTATTTCATTTAAGCAAAAAAAAAAAAAAACATACCAATTTATATATTGAGGGAGAAGTTTAAAACCACTGTAAATTTCATTTTAGGTTTCAACCCCATACCACCCCACACCATCCCTCCTTTGGAATTTCTAATCGCACACCTATATTTTGATATTCAGATGTTCATACACCTCATTCATTTGTTTCACATCTTATGTTTCCTATCGTCGCCTGGCAACCTTGATTCTTGTTATTGTTAGTTGGTTGTAGGTTGAAAACAGTTAATTTTCGGAAATTTTATAAATAAATTAATTAAATTTACTAAATTAAACGTTCAAAATGTGCTCCATTTTTGGTTAGACAGTAATACAGTCTATTTCTAAACTCCTCTACACAGCATTGCAATAGTACCAACCATACATAAATAACGTAAATTCAAACTTCGGATTGTATTATCCTCTGTCCTGTTTTAAATTCTTTGGTCGGCGGGAAAAGCCACATTAAAAGAAATAACGATTTTTCTGTTGTACCTAATCACGTAAGTCTAGCATTTTTTCTAATTTTTGAAATAATAAAATTTCTTGTATTTTTAATTTTAAAGTGTCTTACTTTAACCAACATACATGAATTTCATTATTATACTTATATTCAGTTAAGAATAAATTAAAAAGAAAGTCTCTCTTGAAAAATTAATTTTTTTGACTTATGTACCTTTTCCCGCCGACTAAGGAATTTTTAAAGAATAGGTTTACAATACACAGCCATAATATTCCTTAATAATATTTTGTGTTACTAGCTAAAATAACCTCCAATCGACAATAACCTTTCTAGTTTTATTCTCTTCGACTCTAATCAAGAACAATAACAATCCAGGTTGCCAGGCAATGATAGAAAACAAAAGATGTGAAACAAATGAATGAGATGTATAAACAGTTGAATACTCTTTCGTATTTAGATCACTGCTTACTAGATCGCATCCTATAGCTGCCTGCTCAATCAACGTTATTTTTCCGCTAGGTGGCAGTGTATGCAAAGTCCCTACCTGCCACCTAGCGGCTACTCGCGCATAAGCGTTGATTGGGCAGGCAGTGTAAGCAGCCACAGGATGTGATCCAGCAGGCAGTGATTTAGATATCAAAATTGTAGGTACCATTTGAAATTTCAAAGGAGGGATGGGGGAAGTGTGGGTATGAAACCTAAAATGTAATTAGCACTGACTTTAAACTTCCCTCTCAGTACCTAAATTGACGTGTGTTTTTAATTTAATTGAAGTAAATAGTTATTTAGATAGGGAGTTCTGAAATAAAAGTCCTGTATTTTTGTTTATGGAAGGAAATTTCTAAAAGAGAAGGTTTTATAAGACATATAACACTCCAGCAATAATAATAATAATAATAACGATAATAATAATAATAATAATAATAATAATAATAATAATAATAATAATAACAATACTTACTTACAAATGGCTTTTAAGGAACCCGAGAGTTCATTGCCGCCCTCATATAAGCCCGCCATCGGTCCCTATCCTGTGCAAGATTAATCCAGTCTCTATCATCATATCCCACCTCTCTCAAATCCATTTTAATATTATCCTCCCATCTACGTCTCGGCCTCCCCAAAGGTTTTTTTTTCCCTCAGGTCTCCCAACTAACACTCTATATGCATTTCTGGATTCGCCCATACGTGCTACATGCCCTGCCCATCTCAAACGTCTGGATTTTATGTTCCTAATTATGTCAGGTGAAGAATACAATGCGTGCAGTTCTGCGTTGTGTAACTTTCTCCATTTTCCTGTAAGTTCATCCCGCTTAGCCCCAAATATTTTCCTAAGCACCTTATTCTCAAACACCCTTAACCTATGTTCCTCTCTCAGAGTGAGAGTCCAAGTTTGACAACCATACAGAACAACCGGTAATATAACTGTTTTATAAATTCTAACTTTCAGATTTTTTGATAGCAGACTAGATGATAAAAGCTTCTCAACCGAATAATAACACGCATTTCCCATATTTATTCTGCGTTTAATTTCCTCCCGAGTGTCATTTATATTTGTTACTCTTACTCCAAGATATTTGAATTTTTCCACCCCTTCGAAGGATAAATCTCCAACTTTTATATTTCCATTTCGTACAATATTCTGGTCACGAGACATAATCATATACTTCGTCTTTTCGGGATTTACTTCCAAACCGATCGCTCTACTTGCTTCAAGTAAAATTTCCGTGTTTCCCTAATCGTTTGTGGATTTTCTCCTAACATATTCATGTCATCCGCATAGACAAGAAGCTGATGTAACCCGTTCAATTCCAAACCCTGCCTGTTATCCTGAACTTTCCTAATGGCATATTCTAAAGCGAAGTTAAAAAGTAAAGGTGATAGTGCATCTCCCTGCTTTAGCCCACAGTGAATTGGAAAAGCATCAGATAGAAACTGACCTATACGGACTCTGCTGTATGTTTCACTGAGACACATTTTAATTAATCGAACTAGTTTCTTGGGAATACCAAATTCAATAAGAATATCATATAATACTTCCCTCTTAACCGACTCATATGCCTTTTTGAAATCTATGAATAACTGATGTACTGTACCCTTATACTCCCATTTTTTCTCCATAATCTGTCGAATACAAAAAATCTGGTCAATAGTCGATCTATTACGCCTAAAACCGCACTGATGATCCCCAATAATTTCATCTACGTACGGAGCTAATCTTCTCAAAAGAATATTGGACAAAATTTTGTACGACGTCAACAAAAGTGATATTCCTCGAAAGTTACCACAGTTGGTTTTGTCCCCCTTTTTAAAAATAGGTACAATCATGGACTCCTTCAATTGTTCTGGTACAATTTCCTTTTCCCAAATAGCAAGTATAAGTTTATAAATTTCGCTATATAATGCACTTCCACCCTCTTGTATTAATTCTGCTGGAATTTGATCGATACCTGGAGACTTGTACTTTTTCAGATTTTCTATCGCTATTTCGACTTCTGAAAGCGTGGGTTCGGGTATAAATGGCTCAGCAGTTTGTATTTCAATTTCGTCCCGATCATTTCTATCTGGCCTATGTACATTTAGTAGTTGTGCAAAATGGTTTTTCCATCTGTTTAGGACTGATGGAGAGTTAATACTTTAATAATAAGAATACTAATAATAATAATAATAATAATAATAATAATAATAAAAATAATAATGATAATAATAACAATAGTTCTTTATTTATACTGGCAGAGTTACGGCCATAGGGCCTTCTCTTACACTCTGCCAGGTCACAAAGTATACAAGCAGTTAAAATTAAACAAAAAGTTAAAGAACAGAATACTAACATATTACAAATAATAATAATGATAATAATAATAATAATAATAATAATAATAGCATAATAAAATCGACACTAAACAACATGAAAATAATACCATAATAGAAAAAAAAAGAAAGTAAAATACATTGGAATATAGTGAAAGCAACTCATTTAGTACAAATGGTTAATATGTAAAAACGTAAGGAAGAATGTATCAAAATGGAATGGAATAAAATAATAATACAAAAGAAAATAAATACGAAAATTAAATAAAATTCACGATAAAAAGGCTATGATAATAAATTCATCGGCTGATAAAGAGAATAATAGTAGATGCAAGAAATATTTATTATTTTTGAATAAAATGTGAAGAAAGATAATTCTAAATTCGATTTTTAGAGCCTATTTAATAGTTATATTCGCCTATTTCAGACACGTAAAATCTAAATTTTCAGTCCACATCTGTGGAGTAAAGGTTAGCGCGTCTGGCCACGAAACCAGGTGGCCCGGGTTCGATTCCCGGTCGGGGCAAGTTACCTGGTGCTGGACCCCGGACTCATTTCACCGGCATTATCACCTTCCTCTCATTCAGACGCTAAATAACCTAAGATGTTGATAAAGCGTCTTAAAATAACCTACTAAAATTAGAATAGAAAAATCTAAATTTTCAGGGCATGAAGATCGAATTATAGTTATAAGCTGTCATTTCTGCTGTGAAGTTAATATTCCTCTTCGGCTAGACAGACACGGAATGGTTATTCTGCTTGCGTCATTCAGTGGCGGAGATGTTAGTTACTGCCATGGACGTCGCTTGTGTTTTACCACTTGGAATTGGGTTTATGCTCCAAGGAGGACGCGATAAATCTTAATGGCTTAACACTAGCGTAACGAGTTATGACCTACCCCAACACCGCCCTGTGTCCACTGCAGATCTCATTATCTGTGCTCTTCGAGACCTCCACATTGATCTCCGGCGCGATAAACAATTTAACGTTCTTTGTTATCATACGCCTGCTTGTAATCTAGTTAAGTTCAGTTTCTAAACACGTCATTTACAATTACTTTTCATTCAAGATGATGAATATTGTGATTCCTGTGCTTAGTCATTATTTTCTATTTAATAGATGGTAGAGAACGTTACATGCTGTGATATCAAGGAAGTCGTGTGTCGTGTTTATATGTATTCCCAGAGCAAACATAGTTTACACGTATAGTCATTTCAATATTAGATTTATTTATTTATTTATTTTTGTTTATTTATTTATTTATTTATTTATTTATTTATTTATTTATTTATTTATTTATCTGTTCATCCATTCATTCATTCATTCATATACAAAATAAATCAAGAAAAAATTTAAGAAACACATTATTGCACATTTCAGCACAACAATAGGTGCTACTGGTAAAAATGAACTATGTCGGTTCTTTTGGTTAAATACATTTATAACTCCCCACATATTTCTATTAGAGACTTAATTTCTTCAGGCAAGTTTAATAATAAAAATTGTACATGTGGGCTATTCCATATGAAATCGATCAGTAAAAAACCTCCCAATTTTTATACTCTAATTTTTTCCCTATTTATACAAGGTGCTGAGGAGAGTGCATTTTCAAAAATTTACTATCGAAAGTCAAACGGTTTTCGTGTTATTGAGCGACAAATTTAGCGTATTTTATAAAAACAAGCCTCTTTCAGCGCTCAGAACTCTGGAACCATTTACTGCAGAACATTGAACGAGAGCTCATTTTGAAGCTGACATTTGGTAGGTTATGATAAGAAGTAATCCTTATTTTTATTGTACACAGAGACAGAGATAATCTGATTTTACTTACTTTTAGGCTTTTTGCCAATTTGTAAAAATATAAAAAATTTGAGAAAAAACCTTGCATTATTAAGAGGGATTCGGCATTGTTTGCTTAGTGGCTCGGCAATAAGTTTCGAGAGTATTAAATAGATTATTTTCACACACCTAGACTTGAACGGCGCAGTACCGCACGCACTGTCCGAGAGCTGAAGACAAGCGAGCGTTGGGCGTCATTTTGCTCCTGTGTTTATGAAAACCTGTGATAAAGCTAGTCCAGCCATGACTGCTAGACGACACATCACGTGTTTGTCTCCTGGCCTTGCTTGTCTCGGCTAGCTCCCGTCTCACAGTCAGCTGGTTAGTTCACGCGCGTACTATTTATTTTCTTTATTTGATATTTTCAATACTTTCTTATCAACATACCACCAGTAAAAAATATGTGTTTATTTGTATTTTCAATGCGGAATCTAACTATATATTTTTAAAATATTTTTTCCTTGTGAAAGGCGTCTTATGAGGAAAAATCTAAATTTCTCCATTTCCATAAAAAGTAAGAAAACTCTTTACATGTCAATAGAAACTTTAATTTCTCAGCATCAAAATAAACCATGATTTTGATCATTGGGTGAAAGGGTTTCGGAGCCACAACAGTTTAAAGTTGCTAATTTTATGAAAATACGATAAATTTAAATATTTTTAATTTAAACACTATGAAGTTCTGATGCCTCAAACTTTGCACAAAGCATTGTATCACAGTTGTCAACGTACAGAAAAAGTTTCATTGTATTTAGAAATTGTAAGGTCAATTTTCTCTATATTTCGGTCGATTTGAGATGGAATAGCTCCTATGTGTAAAAGTCATTAAATATATAAAGGCGCGAGATCATTCGGCTAAGGCGCCTGTCTGCCGATCCATAGTTGCGCTCGGGCGTGGGTTCGATTGCCGCTTGGGCTGATTACCTGTTTGGGTTTTTCCGAGGTTTTCCCCAACCGTAAGGCAAATGCTAGGTAATCTATGGCGAATCCTCGGCCTCATCTCACCAAATACCATCGACGCTAAATAACCTCGTAGTTGATACAGCGTCGTTAAATAACCAAGTAATAATAATAATAATAATAATAATAATAATAATAATAATAATAAATAAATAAATAAATAAATAAATAAATAAATAAAGGCGCTAACATAAATCCTCTGCAATTTGTGAAGCTTCAAAAACGCCTACCGGTCGGAAGAGACCGATAATGATCCATTTAGTGTTAAAAATAGTACTGTTTCATAAAAAAAAATATATAAGAATTAACCATATTATGTCTTTCAGTAAGATAACACTGTTGTAAATTTAATTTTATAATTGCTGCATAGAAAGATCACTACAAACCCTGCTTAATGTGCAATTGAAACATCATTGTCTGCTGAATTAGTTGAATGTATTGACGATTACGGTTCTATTATAAAATAATATATTCTTGCAAACTTAAATTTAAAAGGAATGGTAGGCCTATTACTCATGGTTACTGACATACATAACTTTCTCATTTTTCTCATTATCTAGAATTATGCATTTGGCGGGCTTTGAACGGAACCCCCGCCGCAATTATTGAAAGTGTTGCAAACAGTATCCATTTGTTTAGAATATCCTGTAATTAGGCATTATCGATTCGCCCATTCAGAATAAGTTCGGAGTGAAGTGTTCATCCAGAATATTACCAAACATACTTGGACCTAATTGCCTGTTAGCGAAAGTGGTTATACCAAACAACGGGTTGTTCCTCTCCCTTGGGACGTGCTTGATATGTTATTTCTTATACAGGGTGTTTCCGAGGTGGTGTTACAAACTTTCAGGGATGTTGGCGAAATGCCCATGTATCAATTTGAGATAAGGAACCCTGGTCCGGAAATGACTGAGTCGAAAGTTATAAGCAAAAATAGTTGTGTGGAAATGGAATTGTAATTTGGTACCACCTGCCCTCCTTCCCTTAACCTTTGGAACAGTCGTGGAAAAATGATATGGGCCGGAAGTCTCCTACGTGGGTACTTGTCCCGATACAATCTGTGAGCTTGTCTACTGTTCCCATTGGCTCATCCGTATTCGAAAATCAGGTCTGCTTATTCCGCTCTCGTGTACTCCTCCATTTCACTAGGACTGATCGACTGGACACTGCAACTTGTACACATACACTGCTGTCTACAGACGTGCATATCAGGACCGACCATGTCCGTTACACATTACGCTATCTGCATTGCTTTAGTGTAGTTTCCTGTCCCCACCCCTCAGACAGCGCACTGAATGGATTACTGTAAGTAGACAACGTAAACAACGTCAGATGAATACAGTATGTGTAAGATGTACAGATAAATACACATAAATAAGGTGTACAGAGGAATAAAATTATTTCATTTCCACACTACTATTTTTTCTTGTAAGTTTCGACTCGGTCATTTACGGACTAGGGTTCCTTATCTCAAATTGATGCATGTGCCCTTCGCCATCATTCCTGAAAGTTTGTAACGCTAGCCCGGAAACACCCTGTAGATTCCATAACATATTCACTTTCCATCGCACGTCACAATAAATATTCCAAAAACTTTTAGAATATTTGACGCTAGATATCAATATGCATTCGTCAATTTTTATTAAACGTATCAATACTTGTTAACCAACTACGACCCTCACAACTGAATGAATGCCATTGGGAATATTTTTTACAGTTCTAGGTTGCTTGATAGTGATAATTCTTGCAATATAGTTCGCTAGAACTCCATACAAATTTCTTCGGCATCTCCATTAGCACAATCTTACATTCAGTAATGGCACAAGAACACGCAAATCGCTAGTCTTGTCTCACATTATGAAACAAAAAGATTCAGACGCCTCCCCGTTATAACAAAAGAAACACGCATCACTATGGAGATAGAAGAACGCATCCTGAAATTAATAAACGCCAATAACTATTTTACAAATGTCTCGGAAATCATTAGTTAACAAAATTTTAATTTATATCTGATGATTTTTTAGTGTAAGTAATGTTGAAAACACGGTAGTAAGGCATATTTATTTACTTCTCTAAATACTATAATTCCATGTATTGTGGGTCCCTATCACCATGGCATGGCGCTTCCTCAGGTTGCGAATCGAGGAGGGTAGCTGTAAATATATTGAATAAGCAGTCGCGGACAGCCGATGAGGGACGGTCCTCCAGCTTGGGGGTTGGGCGAAGGACTAAAAACACACCCATCACCGTAAAAAACAGCTTGTTACGAATCCTTCAAATAAGCCTCGGAATGTGACAAAGTATATGATTATGTCTCGTGACGGGAATATTGTACGAAATGGAAATATAAAAATTGGAAATTTATCCTTTGAAGAGGTCCAAAAATTCAAATACCTGGGAGCAACAGTAACAAATATAAATGATACTCGGGAGGAAATTAAACACAGAAGAAATATGGGAAATGCCTGCTATTATTCGGTTGAGAAGCTTTTATCATCCAGTCTGCTGTCAAAAAATCTAAAAGTTAGAATTTATAAAACAGTTATATTACCGGTTGTTCTTTATGGTTGTGAAACTTGGACTCTCACTTTGAGAGAGGAACATAGGTTAAGGGTGTTTGAGAATAAGGTGCTTAGGAAAATATTTGAGGCTACGAGGGATGAAGTTACAGGAGAATGGAGAAAGTTACACAACACAGAATTGCACGCATTGTATTCTTCACCTGACATAATTAGGGACATTAAATCCAGACATTTGAGATGGGCAGTTCATGTAGCACGTATGATCGAATCCAGAAATGCATATAGAGTGTTAGTTGGGAGGCCGGAGGGAAAAAGACCTTCAGGGATGCCGAGACGTAGATGGGAAGATAATATTGAAATGGATTTGAGGGAGGTGGGATATGATGATAGAGACTGGATTAATCTTGCTCAGGATAGGGACCAATGGCGGGCTTATGTGAGGGCAGCAATGAACCTCCGGGTTCCTTAAAAGCCAGTAAGTAAGCAAATACTATAAAAACCACCAGTTTTTTCTCGGTATTTACTTAATGATGTATTACCTAAAGAATTTTTGCCTTTTACAGTTTGTTAAAGACCCAGAAACCAATATAATGGTAAATGAAAAACAATCGATGGTAGAACATTAAGGAATACTAAACACATGAAGAATTAAAAATATTTGTCGTTTCCAGTAACGACTTAAAGATATACAGAATAGATATGAAAGGTGGAAATCGCCACGAAGAACTGTTTGTTCTATAATATTGTTCTTTTTCTGTCATATGTTGATAGCGGTTGGTATTCCGGTGCTGTAGAGGAGCGATTACCAAACAGGAGTTGGCGGCCCTCCAAGAGGGTCGTATAAAGAGCTGAGTAGGATCGCGAAATGATTTTACAAAATAAAGAAAAGATCCTTTTTGATGCAAAACTGGTCTACACTCTGTGAAAAGCCTACTTTCAACATTCTATCAGTAGGTATGCACACATTTAAATTATTTTTTTTATTCAGTTGAACGCAACTGTCTAAAAAAATGGATCTAATAACCATATAGTGACTGTCGTATTGTTTTGAGTATCTTCTGGAAAATACTCAAACAGTTATTGTTCAGAATTGTGCAAATTTAATTGCATGTTCACGAAAAAAAACTCAATATTTGTCGTTTCATACATAGCTCAATTTTCCGTGAGTTCTTTAACACACTCCAATGCATCTCATTCCTTTCTGTTAAGTGATGTCTACCAGAAAACAAGTTTCTTCATAAATCCTTTGATTTTATCCGTGGCTGTTTTTATGTTAACATCTAGGCCTTTCAAATTACTTTTCAAAGACTATGTAAAGATTATTAATTTTTTCGTCCTACAAAATTCTCTGTTATGGTTATTATTTTTTTATGGCGGAGAAAAATTCGCTCCGGCGCCGGAGATCGAACCCAGGACCTTCCAGTTCTACGCACTGGATGCTCTACCGCTGAGCTACTCCGAGGCTCAATCCACAGCACCGGATCGAATCTTTCTCCTTTGGATTTTTCCTTTACTCCATGTTCGACATATGCAAACAAACTGTGGAATCCCGACCACACAAGTCACTCATATGAGTGCGCTCCTTGTATGGTGACATAAATGTCGGACATGGAGTAAAAAACCAAAGGAGAAAGATTCGATCCAGTGCTGTGGAGTGAACCCCAGTGTAGCTCAGTGATACAGCACCTAGTACGTAGAACTGGGAGTTTTATGTTCGATCTCCGGCGCAAGAACGAATTTTTCTCCGTTATCAAGGAAATAATACTATTCAAAGTGTTAAGTGTTCTAGAATATAAGCAGAGCAGCCTACCATAAGTGATGTTCATGTAATATTTCGTGTCATTGTTGCACTATATTCCTACATTTTGGTCGTTCTTTGGGTGGTATCGACTAATTTTGTATGAAATCATCGTTGTTTTTTATTTTACAGAGATTTGTATTTTTGGAGTAGGATTAAGTACCCTACCAGTTTGGTATTGGGGTCGGATAAAGAACTTTCGCCCAAAAGTGGGTCGCCCCTTCAAGAAGTTTTGGAACCACTGGTGTAGAGTGCCGTGTTTGTGGAGGAGTGCGACATTTTTTTCAAATGAAAAAAAAAATAGATTGAACATTGAAAATATATAGAACTTGATCATTGTAAAAAGAAAGCATTGTAATCATCTATCTTATGTTAAATATTATGATACATTTCAAAAGAAACTAAATTTCTTGTTTATTTGTATATGCGGATGACGTGCATATGTTAGGAGAAAATCTACAAACGATTAGGGAAAATGCTGGAATTTTACTTGAAGCAAGTAAAGAGATAGGTTTGGAAGTAAATCCCGAAAAGACAAGTCTCGTGACCAGAATATTGTACGAAACGGAAATATAAAAATTGGAAATTTATACTTTTAAGAGGTCCAAAAATTCAAATATCTGGGAGCAACAGTAACAAATATAAATGAGACTCGGAAGGAAATTAAACACAGAATAAATATGGGAAATGCCTGTTATTATTCGGTTGAGAAGCTTTTATCATCCAGTCTGCTGTCAAAAAATCTGAAAGTTAGAATTTATAAAACAGTTATATTACCGGTTGTTCTTTATGGTTGTGAAACTTGGACTCTCACTTTGAGAGAGGAATATAGGTTGAGGGTGTTTGAGAATAAGATGCCTAGGAAAATATTTTGGTCTAAGACGGATGAAGTTACAGGAGAATGGAGGAAGTTACACAACGCAGAACTGCACGCATTGTATTCTTCACCTGACATAATTAGGAACATTAAATCCAGACGTTTGAGATGGGCAGGGCATGTAGCACGTATGGGCGAATCCAGAAATGAATATAGAGTGTTAGTTGGGAGGCCGGAGGGAAAAAGAACTTTGGGGAGGCCGAGACGTAGATGGGAGGATACTATTAAAATGTTTTTGAGGGAGGTGGGATATGATGATAGAGACTGGATTAATCTTGCTCAGGATAGGGACCAATGGCGGGCTTATGTGAGGGCGGCAATGAACCTCCAGGTTCCTTAAAAGCCAGTAAGTAAGTAAGTTAAACGTAAATCAGAAAAATACGGGAACAAATACCGCTGTGGAATAGATATGGAGAGAAAAGTAATTTGAATGCGCGATGCGAAGATAAATGTTGATTATAATTCTGTAACGATTTTTTTTTTTTTGTTAATCAGCCTTTTTTGTTAATATTCTCTATGGTTGTCCTGAAATTTAGATTCGTTTGACATGGGAATGAATGTCAGCCGAAACCTACGCTTCTTCCAGAATCGTGTATTAATCGAATTAGTTCTAAAGGATTGTATGACCCTTTAATAACTCAACCCTAAATCTGTCTTTCCATTGCCAGAAGTTCGTTAGCCTCCTAGGCAATGAATATGTTACTATTAGAATCTTAGACTGGCAACAGCCTTTCCCCGCTTCCTGCCTGGCTAGGATCTCCTGTCCCTGATAACTGCTTGCCTGGCGATGTAGAGCAATCACAACCTTAATCAGCCCTCCTTACATAAACTGTCCGCGATTTCATTTCCTGGTATCCCTTCACACCCTGGCACCTGTACTAAGGTGACCTGTTGAATCCTGCCTACGTGCGATCGCTGAGGTAAAGTAATTTTGTCCATCTCTTCATAAGAGCTGCTGTGAATTCTCTGCAATTGGAGCAGATGCGTTCTCTCTTTACCACATAATAAAGTCCTGGACTAACCCTGAAGGTGATAGTGGATTATATTGATTTTCTAGTTGTCAGATTGAAATTTCTTTCCGTAGTTCGGTCGGTTAAAGCACTTATCTGCCGATTTGGAGTGGCGCTCTGGCGCGGGTTCCATTCCCGCTTGGGCTGATTACTTGGTTTGGTTTTTTCCGAGGTTTTTCCCAGCCGTAAGGCAAATGTCAGGTAATCTATGGCGAATCCTTGGCCTCATCTCGCCAAATGTCATTTCGCAATCACCAATTTCATCGACGCTAAAGTACCTTGTAGTTGATACAGTGTCGTTAAATAACCAAGTAAAAAATCTTTGTTTCGAATAGCAAAATGGATTAAATTATTGAAAAACAATAACACTTTGTTTCGAATTTCTGTACTGACAAATACTACAACTGACAGTTACATTCTGTTATGTTGGCAGCAGCGTTTGTGCTTGAAGAAGCTGCCAAAGGTCATGAGACGGAAGTTACTAGCGAGTGTTGTCTTGACATTTTAACGAAATATTAATGATCTCATTAATGTTAACGTTAATAAATAATACAGAAACAGTTTTATTACCAAATAAACAGTGTACAATTTAAAGTAGCATTCTTTTTTCGGAGTTCGCACTAATCATTCCATGTCGTAAAATAATGTACACTTATTAATTTTAGGTTAGATCTAATAAACTGTTAGCAATCTAATTAATTTTATGTTTGCAGACAAAATACATTTTAATATTAGGTTAATAATAGACACTAATAATAATAATAATAATAATAATAATAATATTATTATTATTATTATTATTATTATTATTATTAGTAGTAGTAGTAGTAGTAGTAGTAGTAGTAGTAGTAATCTGAAGTCTGATTAGTGTAATATATTACTAGTCAGCAATGTATGCAGTGCAGAGAGAGAGAGAGAGAGAGAGAGAGAGGAACTGGCCACCCTATCATAATATCTCCTGGCTTATTTTTCTCATGAATAATGCCACTTATGAGACTCAAACCTGCCTTCGGACAATTGACTAAACAATAGTAATAAATGAATAATAATATTAATAATAATAATAATAATAATAATAATAATACTTACCTACTTACTTACTTACTTACTTATTGGCTTTGCCGCCTTCACATAAGCCCGCCATTGGTCCCTATCCTGAGCAATATTAATTCAGTCTCTACCATCATATCTCACCTCCCTCAAATAAATTTTAATATTATCCTCCCATCTACGTCTCGGCCTCCCTAAAGGTCTTTTTCCCTCCGGCCTCCCAACTAACACTCTATATGCATTTCTGGATTCGCCCATACGTGCTACATGCCCTGCCCATCTCAGACGTCTGGATTTAATGTTCCTAATTATGTCAGGTGAAGAATACAATGCGTGCAGTTCTGTGTTGTGTAACTTTCTCCATTCTCCTGTAACTTCATCCCTCTTAGCCCCAAATATTTTCCTAAGCACCTTTTTCTCAAACACTCTTAACCCAAGTTGCTGTCTCAAAGTGAGAGTCCAAGTTTCACAACCATAAAGAACAACCGGTAATATAACTGTTTTATAAATTCTAACTTTCAGATTTTTTGACAGCAGACTGGATGATATAAGCTTCTCAACCGAATAATAACACGCATTTCCCATATTTATTCTGTGTTTAATTTCCTCCTGAGTGTCATTTATATTTGTTACTGTTGCTCCCAGGTATTTGAATTTTTCCACCTCTACGGAGGATAAATTTCCAATGTTTATATTTCCATTTCGTACAATATTCTGGTCACGAGACATAATCATATACTTTGTCTTTTCGAGAATAATAATAATAATAATAATAATAATAATAATAATAATAATGTTTAGTCAAATATCCGAAGACAGGTCTGGACTCCACAAGTGACACCAACAAGGCATCACTTATGAGGCAACTAGGCCAGGAGATATTGGGGTAGGGTGGCCAGTTCCCTTCTCTCCTCCATCGCATACATCGCCGACTAGCTACATATTTCCAAAAAAAAGTCTGTAATTCAATAATGACACTCCACTGATTCAAAGAAAGCATGTGTTATTGTGCCACATCTGGCCAACCAACGAAATTTTGGACACTATAGTTCACTGGCTCTGGATCGCTGAGATTCTTAAAAAGTAGCATGATTTACACATCACAAAAAATGTTTGCATTACCGCTTTGAAGATGAGTAAATATTTATAAACATTTTCAGAGCTTTCCATTAAGAAAGATATAGGGAAACATCTTGAAGTACTTGAGATGAGTTCGTGAAGGGCACGATTCTCTGTGAAGGTACAGTGGCGCGTGTTACGAGTATGTTTACATTTCTGCTCTTCGATCCGGGAAACAAAACACGTCCCCTCGCTTGTGTAGTTTACACAGCGTTCATGACGGAATGATCTTGAGAGCGTTTAGAGTGAGGAAATATTTCTTCTAATGCAAATAGCTATTCCAGTGATATATATTCGACATGAAACTGTTTGTTGATTGAAGAACATTTGTGTAAGGGCTTCCATACTTACATATATACATAGTATTTACGCTAAAGTCTTTATCTAAGCTTATAGTTATAACAACTCATAATGTGGATGGAAGGTCTACAGTGAAACCTCTCATTTACGGACATCGAAGGGACGTAACAATATGTCCGCATCTGGGAGGTGTCCTTTATTGAGAGGGAGGCTACCCAATCTAAAAGTAAATTTATAATATGTATTATCTACCCCTTCACGCTTTAAATGAAATTTATTACTGTAGTTTAATTCTAAATGAGTATAGTGTACTACAGTAAATTCTTTGCAACTTTGAACTACAGTACATAAGACCGAAAAAGGAAAATACAGTACTGTGCCATGCAGTTTTATTCTAGGTCTACAGTTATGCAGTACTGTAATTTACAGTTTTCAACTTAACCTTTACGTTCAGGTGCCATGTCTCTGGAAAGAGAACAACTGATAGAAGTGAAGAGAATAATCCTACTAAGACAGTCATGTGTTGAATACAATTTCACGATCGCCGATATCTTGGACCCATCAGACAGGTTAAATTTTATGACTTTGTTTATCCACCCGCTTCCAGCTAACAAGGGGTAGCCGGCTGGGCTAGTGGTAGCCTACGAGACCCTTATTGTCTTCTTTCATGTTAAGGAATTTCTGTACAGTTCTCAAAACTAAATTTTCCATTTTTGTAACACATTAGGTCTTGAAATCCAAGTTCTGTCCGCAGTCGGGAGGTAAAGCAAGCTTTAGGACTGTGAAACAGCTGTCCGTGTCCGTGTCTGAGAGTGTCCGTAAACGACAGTTAAATTTATCATTATTTATATATTATTTCACTTGGGACATAAAAATTTGTCCATATATGAGGAGTGTCCGTAATTTGGGGGTGTCCGTAAGGAGAGGTTTCACTGTACTTTAATTCACTGAAAAGAAAGCTTATGCAAATATCCATCTCCCGCTGTAACTGAAAACTGTAGGTAAACAAAAGCACGTGACAGCTAATGTATTGGGCTATTACGTAAGATGTCATTTTCTATTGACTTGGTACAGTATACAGGGTGATTCACGAGGATTTAAGGCTGGTTCACAATAAACCGGACACGGGAATCGGAACGAAAACGAAAACGGTAAAATTGTTAAAATGTGTACATTTAAATGTGAGCATTCACAATTAACGAAAAGCTTGCCGGAGCCCGGGATCGGGAAGGAGAGTTGGCCAAGTTTCAACTTTGGCGTTCACGTTTCCGATCACAGCCCACTAGATTCATTCTATTGCCATCTAAAAGCTATTTTGTCGTCGTATATTTTGTAGCAAGAAGACCGTGACATAACCTATGCATTATTTTGTTCTGTGCTGTGCATCATGGAGCAAGTTTTATTTGATGAGATTCTAACACAGTCTACTATATACAGTCGCGAAGCTTGAGGTGTTTTTTTGCAAATCTCGTGATAAAGCGCTCCAAGCGGTTAGCAACTAGATACAATAGACTGTCCATGGTTGACTTTGGACTGTGTCGTATTTCTATCGCGTGCTAGCTCGTTGCGTATTTCACGTTGATGCTTGTGAAATGTTCGTTATTGGTTGTAACGAAAATGTTAATGGCTAAAATATAATAATTGGAATAATAATATGGGACAAGGAGGAGACGTTTGTAGTGCTACAAATTGTAGCAACAGTAAGAGAAAGAGGCCAGAGTTATCCTTTTTCCGATTTCCGAAAGATTCAGAAAGGTTCCTGGGTTTCCACAAGAATGCTGTGCAGAAACAAAAGTGTTAATTTTGAAGTTCTTTGTGACTGTTAGAATACGTTATATCCTTAAATTTCACAATGAAATGTTTCAGTCTAACCGAAAGGACATTAGATACCGGTTAAAGTTCTGTCACTTGGGCTGCTAATTTTGCAGAGAAATAAAGGTTAGGTCTACTTTTTTTTTCATATGATATATTTTTAATTGTAGCTATTAATTTTGTTATTATTTTTATGTGTTATTTTACTAAAGACGTAGAGAAATTAAGTTTGTTTTAATGAAATTTATTGATCACGTTTTATTTTCAATTCTGGTGGGATTATTATTGCTTAGGCCTACTTTTTTTGTCAAAGGATATGTTTTTAATTATAAGTTAGCTGTTAATTTTGTTGTTATTTTTATTTGTTACTTTACTAGAGACGTAGAAAAAGTTTGTTACAATAAAATTTATTGATCACGTTTTATTTCCAATTCTGGTGTGATTATTATTGCTTAACCTCATCCCACTTTGTTAACTACGTATGCCTACACTACAAGTACCGGTACACGTAAGTTACTCCATTAATTCATATTTCCATTATTATTGTTGTAAAGGGAAATGCAAATTAATATTTATTGGTTTCATAGTTAATTATCGCTATAATCTTGAATGAGTGAAGCTATTATAGTAAATTTCAGTTCGTTTTGCACAAACAAAAATTATATTAACTTATTTCTTGCAGGTATCTTCGAGTTTATGGTGGAATTTAATATACTTCATTAAAATAATAAATTAACTTTATGCATTTAATATTTCAATAATGGAAGGAAGGTGTTAATTTTTACAAAAGAACACGACAACGAAAGTGTAACATATTTTGTCGTCTGCTACGAGAGAGATCTGCAATGATGAGGCGATAGTAGCGATCCTAGTGGTGGGCAACTACCCATGTTTGCATTTTTACTACATATTGAGCTTCGCGACTGTATATAGTAGACTGTGATTCTAATATTGAGTGTTGAGGAAAATCCTCACGTTTACGATAAGCGGCGCGCCTCGTATAAAGATGAGAAAATGAAGGAGAATACGTGGCTTTCAATAGCTGCATCTTTGAACACCGATCGGAAGCGAATCATATTTTATTACTGTATTGGTTGTATTACACACTACATATTCATGCTTCAATTCAATAACTACTGTTGTGTTCATTTTTGTTCTATTACAAATGTTTCTTCTCTAATTATTTTACGTTATGGTAGACTTAAAATAGGTTGTGATAATAAAGATGCATGGGCATATTTATAGTACCGTACCTAATGAAATGTTTCACTTGAAATTTCGACGTTGGTTAACCTGTGTTTATGTTGGCTGCCTTGTACTCATGAGAGAACGCCATTAGTCAATTATACACAAATAACATCAGAATGCGTAATATCGACTTTACATATCGTTATTGACATGCATATCGATATGCATAGTCGTCTACGTTCTCGGTTTATTGTGAATCAAAAATTGTCATATTCACGTCCTCTGCTTCTCGTTTTCATTCTGGTTCTCGTTCCCGGTTTATTGTGAACCAGCCTTTACCGCCACGTACGGACTTCATTTCCGAAGACATTTCGAGCAAAATAAATATCATATAAACATTTGTCCTAATCTCATTATTTTCAGAGTTACACTAATTTGAAATTGTTTGTAAAATACCATTATTCTTTAGTTTTAAAGGTAAAATAATATTACAGATATAGAATGAACTATTCAGGAGTATCATTTCTTTAATTAGCTAGTATTCTGAAGCTAAAAATGTGCTGTGAATTCCATAGTTGCTTCGTACAGAATTTTTCTTTTTCGATTTTTAACTAAAAATTACATTTTCTTACGCATTTATGACAACAATTGTTAGAAATCACGCCACTCTTGTAAATTCTTCAAGACTGTACATTAGGATGCAGAATTAAACTGTAAAGAATCTAGTTCCTAAAGTCGTATGATTTGTAACAATTTTTGTGATCCGTGCCTAAGAATGATGTAATTTTTAGTTAAACATTAAAAAACAAAATTTATACAAAGAAATTAACAACACATTTCTAGCTTCAGAACACTAGCCAGTTAAAGAAACGATACTTCCGAATAGTTCATTCTCTATTTACAACATTCTTTCACCCTTAAAACTAAAGATAAAAGGTATTTTACTTACAACTTCAAATTAATGTATCTCTGAAAATATTGATGTTAGGACACATGTTTATATGACATATTTTGCTTAGAACGTCTTCAAAAATAAGCTCCGTAAGTGACGGTAAATCCTCGAGAATCACCCTGTATATGCATTCATTCATTCATTCATTCATTCATTCATTCATTCATTTTGTCCACACCTGTGGAGTAACGGTCAGCGCGTCTGGCCGCGAAACCAGGTGGCCCGGGTTCGAATCCCGGTCGGGGCAAGTTACCTGGTTGAGGTTTTTTCCGGGGTTTTCCCTCAACCCAATACGAGCAAATGCTGAGTAACTTTCGGTGCTGGACCCTGGACTCATTTCAGCGGCATTATCACCTTCATTTCATTCAGACGCTAAATAACCAAGATGTTGATACAGCGTCGTAAAATAACCCAATAAAAAAATTCATTCATTCATTCATTCATCATAGTTTTCTGCCCAAGGACAGGTCTTTCACTGCAAACCCAGCATTCTCCAATCTTCACTATTTTCTGCTTTCCTCTTTGTCTCCGCATACGATTCATATACCTTAATGTTTTGTATCACCTAATAATTATCTTCTTCCGCCCTGAAACTTTTCTCCCGTTCACCATTCCTTTCAGTACATCCTTCAGCAGGCAGTTTCTTTTTAGCTAGTGACCCAACCAATTTTCTTTTCTCTTCCTGATCAGTTTCAGCATTATTCTTTCTTTCTTTCCAGCACAGCTTCATTTCTTATTCTGTCTTTCCATTGCACACGCTCCATTCTTCTCCATATCTACATTTCAAATGCTTCTATTCTCTTGTCTTCACTTCGTCATAACGTTCATGTTTCTGCACCATAAAATGCCACACTCTACACAAAGCACTTCACTAGTCTCTTCGTTAGTTCGTTTTCAAGAAGATGCTCGTTTTTCTATTAAAAGCTTCATTTGCCATTGCTATCCTTCTTTTCACTTCCTGGCAGCAGCTCATGTTACTGCTTATAGTACATCCTAAATATTTGAAATTATCCAGTTGTTGTGCTGCCTCATTTAGAATTCTCACGTTTACCTTCTTTATTTATAACGGTGCAAATAAAATCAGAAGGAAACACTAGTAAATTCTTGTAATGTCACCAACCGTGACTTCAAAGAATGTCTCGGCAAACTTATAGGTTACAACACGTTTAGTATAATAATTTTCTTCTTATAACACATTAAAAGTTTCCTTGGTGATACTTCTTATATAAAAAACCATAATTTCCTACACACCAATTTCCACTTGTTTGTATAAATAGAAAGGAAGACAAAGTCAGAAATAAGGCATACACGAACAGTAAAGAAAGGTCAGAATTTGCGACAGTTGAGGATTTAGCAGCGATATTTTTATATGTGTAAAAAAATGGGGTTGTGATCAAAAAGTGCAAGTAAAGTGGAACTGGAAAAGATCGAGAAGTATAGGGGAGAGAAAGTGTATAAGCAGATGTGTAAAATAAAATATAAGTATTTATAGGAACTAAGAATAGTGACAATGGATTAGGTGTAAGCAGAATAGTGAGAAAGTGAAAGTGAACGCAAATAGAAATGAGTGAAAATAGTGAGAAAGGGTTTAGAGAAATGAACAAGTGTCAGCACAAAATTAGTACTATCATTTTGAATGTTGGAATCAGTAATTGAATAAAAGGTCAAAGAACAAATAGGCAAGTAATTCAATATGATAATTTATAAAGAAAAATTGAAATTGAGATTTTAGTGAATAGTAGTTAGAGGAAAAGGGGGGTGTGAAAGGAGTATACAATATTAGATATATTAGGATTAATGAACAAATAGAGAATAGCAAATGAAATGTAGGGAAATACTGAAGGGGAGATTGACCAAGTAACAAAAAAAAGGTATATAGCGGAACTGAGAGTATGTGTGTAGACGTGTACTGCAAATAATGTGTTATTGTAATAATATGTTAATGGTGGCACCGGATACAGAAATGTGAGGTACACCATTACATGTAAAGAAGTGCTGTGACGAAATATATATCATATCATATCACTTGTTTGTTTCTATTTTTATATATTAAATTGTCCACAATTCTTATCTGATTTTTGTATAGTGTTTAACATTTGGCTACTAAAATCCTGTGTACTAAATTGCATAATATCGTAGAGAATAAAAAGCATCAAATCTGTGTTTCCATGGCGATTGAAAACAAATGAGTAACTATAGACAGAATCATTATTTAGAACCCATAATTTATCAATCTCTGGAGAAACAGTCTGGAAAACGTAAGTCTCTAGAAAACCCTCATAACTTGGTTTTGTCCACCAACAAATAGAGCTCCACAACACCGGGATTTGAACTCAGTTCCATGGTCGTCTTAAACCAGCGCTCTGGTAACTGGGCTGTCCATGCAGCTGAAAATAGTGATAATAGAAAGCACTTATAGAACATTGAATTCTTAGCAACTTTTTTCAAACTTGAATTTTTTTTTTATATAGCCTTCAGCACTATCACCTTTACTTTTTAACTTCGCTCTAGAGTATGCCATTAGGAAAGTTCAGGATAACAGGCAGGGTTTGGAATTGAACGGGTTACATCAGCTTCTTGTCTATGCGGATGACGTGAATATGTTAGGAGAAAATCCACAAACGATTAGGGAAAACACGGGAATTTTACTTGAAGCAAGTAGAGCGATCGGTTTGGAAGTAAATCCCGAAAAGACAAAGTATATGATTATGTCTCGTGACCAGAATATTGTACGAAATGGAAATATAAAAATTGGAGATTTATCCTTCGAAGAGGTGGAAAAATTCAAATATCTTGGAGCAACAGTAAGAAATATTAATGACACTCGGGAGGAAATTAAACGCAGAATAAATATGGGAAATGCCTGTTATTATTCGGTTTAGAAGCTCTTATCATCCAGTCTGTTGTCAAAAAATCTGAAAGTTAGAATTTATAAAACAGTTATATTACCGATTCTTCTGTATGGTTGTGAAACTTGGACTCTCACTCTGAGAGAGGAACATAGGTTAAGGGTGTTTGAGAATAAGGTGCTTAGGAAAATATTTGGGGCTAAGCGGGATGAAGTTACAGGAGAATGGAGAAAGTTACACAACGCAGAACTGCACGCATTGTATTCTTCACCTGACATAATTAGGAACATTAAATCCAGACGTTTGAGATGGGCAGGGCATGTAGCACTTATGGGCGAATCCAGAAATGCATATAGAGTGTTAGTTGGGAGACCGGAGGGAAAAAGACCATTAGGGAGGCCGAGACGTAGATGGGAGGATAATATTAAAATGGGTTTGAGGGAGGTGGGGTATGATGATAGAGACTGGATTAATCTTGAACAGGATAGGGACCGATGGCGGGCGGCAATGAACCTTCGGGTTCCTTAAAAGCCATTTGTAAGTAAGTAAGTAAGCCTTGGGCAATATAATTATAAATCTGTAGAAGGATCAATACGAAAAGAAATTAGTAAACTATTCGAATGTGAAACTGAAAATGGTTGTTAGCCGGCTGTTTACTAAAATTATCGGAGAACTCCGTCCGTCTGGAATAGAAAGAAAAAGACTGCTCCACGAAATGCGTAGCGGTATCGATGAAGTACGAGATGTGCCAGTTCACGTTGCGCTGTTTGTTCGTGTACAGCATTTATTGGAGATCAAGAAATGTCCTGGTTGCAGGAATCGTGTTCCGGTATCTCCGATCTGTGTAAACTTCCCGCAATTGTAAGCCCATTCCCCCGGAATAATTCCCAACTGCTCGCAGAGATTCTCGTGCCTTGGTGTCTTTGTGGAGAGGCAACACAATACCGCTCTATCTATAACTTCTTAAAGCAGGCTGCAGACGATAGGACCAGGTTTAAGACTGGATGGAGGCCAGGTCGTGGGTTTGACAATTCTGTATTGAGGGTCAGCGTCGTTCTAAGTTGACGGAGAGCTATCTTGTGCTCGATTAGAGTATGTTCAGAAATGCAAAAGATTATTTTTATAATCACTCCATTAGATGGTAAAAATGGCTGTGTATGTATGTATGTATGTATGTATGTATGTATGTATGTATGTATGTATGTATGTATGTATGTATGTATGTATGTATGTATGTATGTTTCCTTCCCTTGCCCTTTTTGTTCTCTTTATCAGCCGATGAATTTATTATCATAGCATTTTTATTGTCAATTTTATTTAATTTTCGTACTTCTTTTCTTTTTTATTATTATTTTATTACATTCCATTTTGTTATATTCTTCCTTACGTTTTTCCATATTAACCATTTGTACTAAATGAGTTGCTTTCACAATATTCCAATGTATTTTACTTTATTTTTTTTCTGTTATGGTATTATTTTCATGTTGTTTAGTGTCGATTTTATTATGCTATTATTATTTTTTTTGTAGTATGTTGGTATTCTATTCTTTAACTTTTTGTGAAATTTTAACTGCTTGTATACTTTGTGACCTGGTAGAGTGTATGAGAAGGCCCTATGGCCTTAACTCTGCCAGTAAAATTAAAGAATTATTATTATTATTATTATTATTATTATTATTATTATTATTACTATTATTATGTATGTGTAGGCCTATGTATGTATGTATATATGTATGTATGTATGTACAGTCGAAGACATAAATATTGGAACAGGGGGTTTTGACAATGAGTTATGTTATATTTACTACAGATTGAGAGGTACAGTAGAGCGTCTCGTTTAGGCACAGTGAAAACGTAAACAAAGTGAGGTAACGTGTGGGGGGGGGGGGAGTGAAGCCGTACGATAAACACGAGGGGTGCACAAGGTTTTAGTTACAACATTATGGCGGAGCATTAATTGAAATTATATTTTCCAAAAACACCCAAACAAAAGAACACAAATTGCATAACGTTAACGTATACACATTTTAACAAACAAGCAATTGTAACGTTGAAATAATTCAATATAACAAACCAAATTTTGCCACTTATAATTATGATGTTGCTTTCAAACAGCATTTTCACGGTCATGAATTTCATTCTCTGTATGACAACATATCACCGTCTTCTGTACTGTACCTGAATAAATTGAACTTTGAGAAGGGATGATTATGTTTAGGGAATAGTGTTGTCACTTCAGACCAATATGCTGTAGTTTTGTTAATTCGGCCACAGAAGACAGTGATATTATGTTAGTCATACAGAGAATGAAATTTATTATCGTGAAAAAATGCCGCTTGAAAGCAACATCATATAAGTAGCAAAATTTGATTTGTTATATTGAATTATTTCAACGTTACAATTGCTTGTTTGTTCAAGCGTGTATATGATAACGTTGTGGAATTTGTGTGTTTTTTGGAAAATATTATGACAGCGACGTGAGATTCGAACTCACGACCAGCAGAAGGAAGTGCATGGTCGGCCGGCGCGGAGATTGCGCACGCATCTGCTTCCTGTGGCATGTGCTATGGTGGGGAGAAAGGGGAAAGAGCGACTGCGGTAGAGAGAAGAGATATCCGGATGATTCGAGAATGGACACACGCGTCGAAATATCGAGAACTCGTACTTTCCAGAAACTGTGGTGTGAGTATAAATTACGCACGCGAGTGAACTTGGGACAGTCATCCAGTCAGTCAGGCAGAGAGTAAATCAGTGGACAGCAAGCCAGCTTCGAGACCAGAGCGCGACTTGAGTTGTGTCGTAACTGTGGAGCCTGAAGCCCGGAGTTCGAGTGCAGTGGACCGCAGTTGGGGGACCTGAGTTCGAAGTGCAGCGGATCGTCTCTGAAGGTCTGGGATTCGAGATTCTGTGAACGCGAGTGACTGAGCTAGAAGAACTAGCCAAGACAAACGAGCTGTGAACTGAGAACTGACAATTCTGTGTTGTAAATAGTGCTTTGTGAATATTAGTTAAGATTAACAGTTCATTGTTGTTCGTAATAGTCCAAGTAAATTGTCATTGTCGTCTGTGGAGTGCAATAACGAACGCTGTGTGACTGTGCGGAGAGCAAATCCCATTGTTGACGGGAGTGAAGAGTTAATTGTTGAGATAATAAAATTACATTGTTGTTGAGTTGAAATAAATTTACAATATAATTTCTATTAATGCTCCGCCATAATGTTGTAACTAAAACCTTGTGCACCCCTCGTCTTCATCGTACGGCTCGTCCTCCCCCACACGTTACCTGCACTTTGTTTACGTTTTCACTGTGCCTAAACGAGACGCTCTACTGTATTGGTTTGTTTGTTTATGAAGTGTAATCTTCTCTTCCTGTTGTACGTTAATCTAAAAGGATATTCTAAAACTGCCTTCCTGTAGGACAGAGCATTATTATACTTTTATATTAGTCTGTTGCTTTTTGCTATGACAAAAGTATTGAAACACACCCCTTGAGTAGTAAACAAACCCTTTGAATTAATACACAAAGCACTTGGTAGGTGTCGTGTTGTTCAACACGTATTCTCCTCTTCATAGAGACAGCGTGCTTCGTCATTACTGATCAATAACGATTACAGTGAACATGGGCCGTAAAGGAACGAACGGAGAGCAGCCCTGGAATTATAAATATAGTACTAAAGCTATTCAAACGGGACAAACCTTGTGCGGAATCAGTACAAAGAAGTTGAGTGTTCTACATTGTTAAACGATAGAAGAAGTTCAAGATCGATAATGTGTTAAATTGGAAAAATCATATTAAAGAAATTACCCCCAAACTAAATTCAGCTTGTTTTGCTATTAGATCTATGCAAAAGATAGTAAATATCAATACCTTAAAAACAATATACTTTGCATACTTCCACTCGGTAATGAGTTTTGGAATAATATTCTGGGGAAATTCCACAGATAGTAACAGTATATTTCTATTACAAAAAAGAGTAATTAGAATAATAGTAGGTGCCAAATCTAGGGAATCGTGTAGGACTATTTAAAAAACTACAAATAATGCCCATGGCTTGTCAGTACATCTTTTCATTAATAATCTTCCTCGAATGTAATCGTGAAAACTTTGTAACTAATTCAACAGTTCATAGCATAAGTACACGTCAAAAAAATGACTTTCATACTCCATCGGCAAGTCTATCGTGCTATCAAAAAGGAGTGCGTTATATGGCAGTAGAAATTTTTAATAGCCTCCCTATCGATATAAAAAATGAAACTCAAAACATAAGAAAATTCAGGGCCAAATTTAAAAAGTGCCTAATTTCTCACGCCTTCTATTCTGTAGGTGAATTCATGACATTCAATAACACTTCATGAAATTGATACTAAAACTTTGTGTTGTACTAGTAGACTATATTGTAAATCTCGTCTGTATATATATTTCATCTAGACTGTGACTATAAATTAAGATTTTATAATAGTATTAACTTTTTTGACTTGTTCCATATTCTAGATGTAAGCATGTATGAATACCATGGAATGTTAATAAATACAATACAATACAATACAAGAAGGTGCAGGATCAATCCAGAACTGACGGACCTTCGAAGCTACTGTAAATCCAAGGGAAGAGAGGAAAATAGTGCATCGAGTAAAGAAAACTCCAGTGGTTTCTGTAATGGAGGTTAGAGAACAGATGAAGGAAACTGGAGGCAAGGACGTTCATGTTAGAACTGTTCGGAGGGTGCTGAATAAGGCTGGGTACAATGGTAGAATTCCCTGACGAAAATCTTTTGTTTCTAAGGTGAATCGAAAGAATCACTTTCAGTTTGCAAATGAGTACATACACAAAACTATTGACTTCAAGAACTTTTGTGGTCTGATGAAAGTAAATCAACGTCTACCCTACCTACTCTTATGTTGTTATGTTCTGATATGTTGCTTAAACAAGCTTAAGTAACACATTACATGTCTTGGATGTAACGATTTTATTCTTAATTTTTCTTCTTGTTTAGTTTAAATGTAGTTCTGTTTATAAGTATGCATAAGAATGCAATTATTTGACTTATTTGAACTGTTGTATCAGTGAAGCGAGGTGAGTCAGTGAAGTTATGGTTTTACAGTGCAGTGAACAGTTCCGATCAGTGATAATTTATAGTGTCAGTGAAATGTGTTCTATAGTGTCAGTGAAATGAGTTACAGAGTGTCAGTGAAATGTGTGCTAAAGTGTCAGTGAAATGCGTCATAGTGCCACTACAGGGAATGAGATGAGAGTAAAGTGAAAGACTATTGAAACTTATGTAGGACCGATACATAATTATGTAGGTTGTGTTGTAAAATTAGGTGTTTTATTTTATGTTTTATTATTATTGTATTAAATTGTATTGTGTATTCTTATTGTATTGTGTATAAAATTGTATATGTGTTGTAAATTGTATTATGTATTGTAAATTTTATTGTGTATAGCTTATCATTTTAACTGTGTATTGTTAATATTGTATATACCACTGCCACCGGGTGCTTGCCCACTTGCAGTGTAAATAAATACATACAAATAATTATATTATACAATCGGTACTTCTCCAAGCATTTGGATGTTGTTGTTTAGACAACTGTCCAAAGACAGGTCTGAACCTCACAACTGATACCAACATGACATCACTTATGAGGCAACTAGGCCAGGAGATAATGGTGTAGGGTGGCCAGTTCCCCCCTCCCCTACCAGTTTAGAGTAATAATTAATTACCACTTAATCTTGTATTTCTATCCAATCACAACTTCCATAAGTATATCTGCAACATAAATATTCTTCAGAGAAAAAATTGTGACTTATGTTATGCCTATATTTCAATTTTGTCTTGTGAAAATGCGGGCTGGGATTTAAATCCTGGTTGGGATTAGCCCCTTCAGGCCTGTGTACATTATAGTGTACATTGTTTCTTTTTTGGAATATCTTCGATAATTTTAAATATTTTGAAAAAATTCAACGTGATAGGAATGTCGAATATTATTTTTTAAACATTTCTATACCTGAATTAAAAATAAAATTTAAAATTTTGGGGTCCCAGGGGTCAAAATTATCCCCAAATTTTGATTTTCTATGAAGACTTGATTTGGGAATTTTGGATCCCAAGAATGATTATATCACCAGTTTTATTTCAATGTTTTTTAATATAAATTCAGGTCTGAAAGGGTTAAGGCAGTGATCACCAGAAGCTCTTGTCGCGAAAATGTTCCTGCCTCTCCTCAAGACTAATGATGACGGACAGGTAGGAGATATGGCCCAATGGGATGTCCTTGTAGGCTACAATGCCACCCAGATATTTACAGCGAAGCTGACTAGATACCAGAGTGCTGCATTGGAGTTAAATCGCTCGCTTGAACTCGGTCGAGTGTCGCACCTTCGAGTAGATACGATCGGTCGTGATACGCTCGTAATAAATAGAAGCACAGTACAAGGTCATCTCACCGACATGTCTTATCTTGTCTGGAAGGCGACAGATAAGATACACATATGTTTTGCTCACACGGTAAAAATAAGGCTTTATTTTCTGCGTTTATGACAAACGTTTAATGGAACAGTCAATGGAACGTACCAAAACAGGAACATGAAGTTATAAAAAAAATAGTATGAAAAACTTCGATATACAGTTATTATTGCTAATTAATAATTAATCAGTATTTGATTTACCACATATATAATATGATAGGTCCATACATAGTGTTCCGCCTATATACTGCGACAATGTAGAAACGTTTTACAAAATATTATTGATATAGCAGTAGATTAATAACAATATTAGTAGAGAGATAACGTCACAGAAAGTATAATAAAACGAATAATCATGCTGCACAACTGTTACAGACGCAAAGATTGATACACTAATTATTAGAGATTATTATTATTATTATTATTATTATTATTATTATTATTATTATTATTATCCTACTAGAAAACTTGATACAGTTCTTGCATTATCGTGATTGTGTTGTCCGTTTATAATAATTACATTAACATCCAATAACATCTAGTATTAGTATTTAGTATTTATTTATTTAACCAGGTAGAGATAAGGCCGTCAGGCCTTCTCTGCCCCTCTACCAGGAGATTCCAACTATAATATGAAGAATAAAATTACAATTAGTATTAAATTTACAATTACAATTACAATAAAATCAAAGTACGAAAAGATTACCTGAATAATTAAAACTAGATAATTTATCATAGAGAAACAAAGAATATTTTATATTTACTGAATTACAAATTAAATCTAGAATAACAAAATTGTATAGTGATGAAATTACTGAATATTGAAATATTTTGTGATAGATTAAATAAACTATTTACAAGAAATCAATTACTGACCAAGTGCCTAGTAAGTTTTCGTTTGAATTCAATTTTATTTCGACAGTCCCTGATGCTAGCAGGTAGCGAATTCCAGAGTCTTGGCAGGGCTATTGTGAAAGAAGATGAGTATGAGGAGGTGCCATGGGATGGTATTGTTAGTGTTGTTTCATGACGAGAGCGTGTGTTCAGATTATGGTTAGATTATCAGATGTGGCAAAAACAAAATCACTCCTGTGTGGGGGGGGGGGGAAACATTTACCTACAACATTTATATTACATTTTAAAGCAAGTTTTGTAGTTGTACTATGGAGAGGTTAGTTAAACACTGCAAAGTTTTGAAATGATAAACATCTATGATGTTACTACACAGTTCATCACTGTAACAGGAACGAATGTCTAACGCTCGGCTTATACCGTTCGAGGATATATCGCTCGCGACAATTTTACCCATGATGCATGTGCGCCACCTATCGGATTATGCTATGAACTACCTGGCGCTCGAGCGAAAACGTCCGCTGCAGACCTCTGCTAGATACCCTTAATATGGTTTCGCGAACCCGAAGTTTCCTATCTCAGAATGTTCAGTAGAGCATCGTCTAATTCCTCTTTGATTTTTGCACGCTGTTAGCGAATCACCCGGTATTTATTAAACCAGTTTAACTTCTGTACATAGTTAGGCTTACAAGAGAGTATCCGTGCATGAAAACTTGAACTATTGGAATTCAGCCTGGTAGCCAACTCTGTACCTTCAAATCTCTGCCGCACAGAACTTCACACTCCGACTGCTCTCGGAGACTTTGGAATTAATTTCCCTGATTCTGCAGCGCGCATTCAGCGTTTCTCCAGACGCTTCAAGTTACATCGAAGTTCCCACTAAATTCTGAGGACTGTGCGACAGAGACAGAGCACAGAACACGTGGAACAGGAATCTGTGTTGCTTAGTTACATCATGTTGTCCGACATGTTTACATATGTTCAGATGTTTTCTTCGTGATTTATGAGGCTTTCAAGCAAGAGTCAAGGGGAGAGGAAAAAAATTAATGAAACGGAAAGAACACAAAGGGACAGGGAGGATTAGAATCTGACGAAATAAATTAGGACAAGTTAGGACAAGTCAGAATTAATGAGATTAGGATTCGTCAGGACAAACATATTAGAACTGGACGGAAATGCACATTAGACAGGTAGAGAGTGGCAAGTTAGGACAAGACATTTTAAGACAGTTCGAGACATAACAGATGGAAATGAGTTAGTGAAACAAAAAATTAGATCATGTTAAGGAAAGACAAATGAGGACAAGAAGTCTGGCAAGATACATTAGACCAGTACGAGGGAAAATAGATTAGAGTAGATACGGGGAACTGTATTGTAAACAGAGCAGCAAGCACGAGTATCTACATACAACAGTAACTAAGACAGAGGGAGAGGCTAAGCTCTCTGAGAGAGGGTAGTCCTCATAGCTGAATTAGAGGGACAAAGCAGGTTAGAATATATGGGGACAAAATGGATTAGAAGAGACCAGAGCAAGGTAGATTGTAACAGATAGGGACAAGACAGATTAGAAAAGGTAGGAACAAAGCAAATTAGAATCGGTGGGACAAAGATAAATTATAACAGATGGAAACAAGGTAAATTAGAATAGATGGGGATGAGGCAAATTACAACAATTTACAATTCATTTTAATATATCAATATGCCTGGTAAATTATTAAGAAGTATTTAATGAATTTCAATCTTAAGGCATATAAACTTGCAAATGTTTATTTGCTATTTAATAACAATATATGAACGCTTTCGCCGTTTAGGGCATCTTCAGATATAACAAAACATATTATCTGGACCTATAATAACATATTATGCAAATAACAAAGAAAATGGAGAACAATATATGTGATACATGAAATTTATGAGCTTTATGTAGATATATCATGATACAGGATGAATATTGAGATAATCTTTGAATTTGAACTTAGACTGGACGAATATTTTATTTTATACATATAGCTCATGTTACAATTAATATACAATGTTTAAAATTTGTCAATGATGTTAATTTTAAAATTTACAATGATGATAATAAAATATTTAAAATAATCATGGCTGAAAGTTGTCGTAAGTTACAAGATAGTATGCGTAGTTGGTGTTCTTGTGTTTTGTAATTATTTCGCTTAGAGAGGCCGTTGCCATTTGAATGAATGTTGTTTGACGTTGATGACTACATTACAATTGATATACAGTGATTAAATTAGTCAATGTTAAAATTTAAATTTTATAATGAAGATAATAAAATATTTAGAGTTATCATGGCTGAGAATTGTCGTAAGTTCAAGATGGTTTTCGTAGTTGATGTTGTGTGTTTTGTAATTGTTTCACCTGAAAATAGAGATTAAGAGATAATAATAAATGCAAAATATAGACAAGTTATTATATAGAGACGCAGAAAATTATTATTATAAGATTACTTGTTAAAAAATGTTGTTTATGTTAAAGAATTACTGTTGGGTGTAATTAGTTGAGATATTGAATAAATGCTCGTTGATTGTGAATGTAGTGGAATGTACGATAAATTTCGTAATAGATAAATCATGAACTGGGTATGATTTTTAATCATTCATTGAAAATTAATAGAAAGATCAATATTATAATTCGTAATAATTAGATGAGTTATAATACCAAATATATGTAAAAGATTTCACGGCAGCAGTAATAAATATTATAAGATTACTTACTTAGAGGTCATTGACTTTGAAATGGCTACTCTGATGTGATGACATCCTAATATGTAATTACGTAATATGTTATTATAGGTCCAGATAATATGTTTTGTTATATCTGAAGATGCCCTAAACGGCGAAAACGTTCATATATTGTTATTAAATAGCAAATAAACATTTGCAAGTTTATATGCCTTAAGATTGAAATTCATTAAATACTTATTAATAAATTACAACAAGTCAGGGCAAGCCAAATTGGAAGAGATTAGGACAAGGTATATTACAAATTGTGGGTTCGAGTGAAATTAAAGCACTTACTGGAAAATTACAAATGCATACATACATACATACATACATACATACATACATACATACATACACACATATATGCATGCATGCATAAATACATACATACATATATACATACATACATACATACATGCATACATAGTGTTCTGCCAAATGGCAGGTCTTTCACTGCAAACCCAGCACTTTCCAATCTTTCATATTTTTCGCCTTTCTGGAAAATTGTATCACTGAAGAAATGACCTACTGACGAAAGTGTTGTGTCATTCTATAATCATATTCCAGTTCTTACCTTGTTATAGTGCTTTGCAGACATAATTGTGTAGTAATTAAATACAGGATGTTTCTAAATTAGACCGACAAACTTTTGAATCGGATAGATAACATTTTTCGTGTTCCAGCACTTGTAGTGATGGGACAGTAATGCAGTGGATCCATACTGCTAATTTAACACTGAAGTGAGTGTTTTTCCTTTACATTTGATTTATTTTGTTTGTGTTTTTCTGTATGTCTGGGTCAATAAATTGTAATCTACCTGTAACATTAAAGATTTGTTTATTGACTTTTCACGTATCTAATTACTTAAGTCCCTTTCTGTACGATCGAACCATGTAATGACATAAACCCCTCTTGCTCTGAAGAGAGGTGTCGCAGCCCATGGGTTTCTTAACAAAAACTGTTTAAAAGAAGTTTATGCTCGACCATGCCGAAATGTAGTAATTATAAACCTGGTAGTAACCCTTTAATGCACCTCATTAAAGTACACCTATCCGTTATAATTCAGTTGTTCAGCCAATGAGAAATCACCATTGTACCATTATAAAACCGCAAGTATCGATTAATTATTCTCGGATATGCAATCGAAATACAATTAGCGAAAAGTCACGGAGGCTGGAAATCCAATACTGTCGCAGAAGGTTATGTTCTGTCACTATAATAATTAGCGTTAATTGTAAATAATATTGAAATAAATTCAAATTGTCATCTCGTTTTTCAATTCTAAATCAATTTCCAGGTTATATCAAGACTAATGTTCATGTTATTCTCTAGATTATATCAAGGTCAATGACATTCGTGCCTCGGAAAAAATCAATACTTTCGCGTCTGCGCACATCTCATAATTTAGGTCAGTTCCGCTCCTCACTTACATAACTATAACTTGAATACTTATGAATAATTTCAAGTTAGAAATATGGTCGAGCATAAAAAGTCGTATGAAACTTGCCTATAATGGCAATTAAGACGCTCGTATGAAAATTATGAAACGAGCGCAAGCGAGTTTCATTAACAAACATACTCGCGTCTTAATTACTACCATTATAGGCTCGTTGCATAATGTACTATCATAGTCTACTACATACAGTTGCGAAGCTCAATATGTAGTAAAAATGCAAACATGAGTAGTTGCCCACCACTAGGATCGCTACTATCACCTCATCATCGCAGATCTCTCTCCTAGTAGACGACAAAATATGTTACACTTTCGTTGTGTTCTTTTGGAAATATTAACACCTTCCTTCCATTACTGAAATATTAAATTCATAAATTTAATTTATCATTTTAATGAAGAATATTAAATTCCACCATAAACTCGAAGATACCTGCGAGAAATAGGTTAATATTATTTTTGTTTGTGCAAAACAAACTGAAATTTACTATAATCGCTTCACTCATTCAAGATTATAGCGATAATTAACTATGAAACCAATAAATATTAATTTGCATTTCCCTTTGCAACAATAATAATGGAAATATGAATTAATGGAGTAACTTACGTGTACCGGTACTTGTAGTGTAGGCTTACGTAGTTAACAAAGTGGAATGAGGTTAAGCAATAATAATCACACCAGAATTAGAAATAAGACGTGATCAGTAAATTTTATTGTAACAGACTTTTTCTACGTCTCTAGTAAAGCAACAAATAAAAATAACAACAAAATTAACAGCTATAATTAAAAACATATCCTTTGAAAAAAAAAGTAGGCCTAAGCAATAATAATCCCACCAGAATTGAAAATAAAACGTGATCAATAAATTTCATTAAAACAAACTTAATTTTTCTACGTCTCTAGTAAAATTATTACTATTCCAATTATTGTATTTTAGCCATTAACATTTTCATTACAACTAATAACGAACATTTCACAAGCATCAATGTGAAATACGCAACGAGCTAGCACTCGATGGAAATACGACACAGTCCAAAGTCGACCGAGGACAGTCTATTGTATCTAGTTGCTAACCGCTTGGAGCGCTTTATCACGAGATTTGCAAAAAATCACCTCAAGCTTCGCGACTGTATATAGTAGACTGTGGTACTATTATGTATCCGATCCCAAAGTTTGTCGGTCTAATTTAGAAACACTCTGTATATTAAACATATCATGTTGACAATATGCTGTCCGATTCCTCAAAAATGGCTATTATTTTTCAGGTGTAGAAATTCTGCAACATACCCCTGTACACCCCACTCTAAAGTTATCTTAACACAATACGAATTTGTAAATGTTCGCTCGATGAAAGCAGCCGTATTCATGGACAGTGAAATAATATCTGTTCACGGATGGATAGTAGAGCATGGATGTTACATCGCCTCGTCACACACATGTAAGTCAGTTACACAAAGAAAGTAATTGAATTCCTGAATAATAAACGCGTTCGATTACAGAGGACAAATGAAAGACGCCCGTTCGCAGGAAATTGTGATTAAAACATATAGCAGCTGTTTTCATTTGAAGAACACAGAGAAGTGATTGCTTATATTTCATGTGAAATCAAATATCGAACATAAATTAATATCAGTTTTTATTAAAATCAAACCTTTGTAAGCAGAGGGTTGCAGTGCCACGTGGTATTAATTGGAACTCCAATATCCACTGACCTCATAAACGAATCTGAACTTCACTGTGATAGCACATTGAGAGCGAATATTTTAAATGAAATTAAATTTGCCGTTAAATTCGTCATAATGGGAGACAGGTGGGAGAAACTGTACCAAGTAATTTGACTTACTTACTTACTGGTTTTAAGGGACCCGGAGGTTCATTGCCGCCCTCACATAAGCCCGCCATCGGTGCCTATACTGAGCAAGATTAATCCAGTCTCTATCATCATATCCCACCTCCCTCAAATCCATTTTAATATTATCTTCCTATCTACATCTCGGCCTCCCTAAAGGTCTTTTTCCCTCCGGCCTCCCAACTAACACTCTATATGCATTTCTGGATTCGCCTACACGTGCTACATGCCCTGACCATCTCAAACGTCTGGATTTAATGTTCCTAATTATGTTTTTTTATTTTATTGGGTTATTTTACGACGCTGTATCAACATCTAGGTTATTTAGCGTCTGAATGAGATGAAGGTGATAATGACCGTGAAATGAGTCCGGGATCCAACACTGAAAGTTACCCAGCATTTGTTCGTAATGGGTTGAGGGAAAACCCCGGAAAAAAACCTCAACCAGGTAACTTGCCCCGACCGGGATTCGAACCCGGGCCACCTGGTTTCGCGGCCAGACGCACTGACCGTTACTCCACAACTGTGGACCCTAATTATGTGAGGTGAAGAATACAATGCTTATGTGTCAATCCATCTGGAGAAGTCCAAATATATTTGTGTATATCCTTATGGGGGAATGTTGTACTTTTGACAATTAAATTTTTTGATGTGGCAAAGTTGACTAACCTAACTCCATTGTCATTACTAGTTATGTGCAGGCTCTCTTTTCCAATAGTCGGTTTAAAATATCCTCCCGTCTTACTTTAGCATTGAAATCCCCCAATAAAATTTCATGTGATATCTAGGTAACTGATCAAAAGTATGTTCCAATTCCTCATAGAAGCTATCCTTTATATGGTCGTCTTTCTCTTCTGTAGGGGCGTGAGCATTTATAACTACGATATCGCACCATCTACCCTTAAGTACTAAATATGATAACCTGTCACTGATAAATTCGACCTTCTTACTGCTGATTTTATTCTTTTATGAATAAAGAATCCTGTTCCTAATTGGTGATTATTGTTTCCTTCCCCGTAATACAACAAGTAATCTCCTATTTTTGTTATGCCGTTCCCATCTAATCTAACCTCTTGAACTCCCACAAAGTCTATTCTATATCTAGCTAGTTCTTTTGCTACTAATGTTACCCCTCCTGTTCTATATAGACTTGTAAAGTTCCAAGTACCAAATCTCATAACCTTATTCCTTTGCTGTGGTCGTGCCGGAGAATCAGTCCCATTCCGAGGCTTATTTGAAGGATTCGTAGCAAGCTGTTTTTTTACAGTGATGGGTTGTTAGCCATTCGTCCAACCCCCAAGCTGGAGGACCACCCCTCATCGGCTGTCCGCGATGGCTTATTCAATATCTGTATATATCTGTATTTTGACTACATTCAGTAATAAAATAGAGGAGAAATATTACTGAAATGTTACGTCATACTTATGATAGTAGTTGCGGTAATGAGGTTGATGATAACCATGATGATAATTTTGTGTCTGCATGCAGTAAAAACTATTAAATATGTACGTAATATACAATGATTAAAAGTAATGAAACATTGCATGCAACTTAAATAATTTGAGACAATATCGGGTGAAGTTCCTGGGTAGCTTAGTTGGTAAGAGCTTCGATGCGTTCAGCTAAAGGTGCAGGGATCGATATCCGGCCGCGGAACAATTTCTCCCTTGAAATTATTCTAGTCTCCTTTACAGGGAGCTATATCTGAAAGCTAGATTTGCATACTGCATTAAACACTTTTTAGTCAAGTTTTATTGAAAAATGCAGTCTACAGAAGAGGAGTTTGCAGTAAATCGATAAATTTTATGCATGTATGTGAAACAAAGTTTTTTACGAAATGTGTAAAAAAATGCATATTTTGAATGACACAGTATAATGTTTTATCTCTTTTCATTTTTGTATTCTCGAGGTATAGGCTATGAACTATACCATATATTATTTGTTTATTTATTTATTTTTTCATTTGTTGAATTATTCAATTATTTATTTATTTATTTATTTACGTATTCATTTATTGAATAACTCACTTATTCAGCTGTTGATTGATTAATCTTTGATTTAATCATTTTTTAATCTGGTCGATTTAAAGGGTTAGCTACAGGTTATAGCAGTACAATTTTGGAAATATTCAACTTTTTTCCCTCCATTACTGTATCTTGTACAATAATGAAAATTAATATGTGTAATACTATGTCCTTCTGCTGTATGAAAAAAATATTTTTACAATTTAAAAATTTTATTTTTATTTTTTATTTATTTATTTATTTTTTTTTCAAAATTCAGTTTACTGTGCAGTGTTGAAGCGTTTCCCACATAACTCAAAAACTATCCAACATTCTGTGATGAAATTTTGTGTGTGTTTTTATGCACGTTATATCTACAATATGATGCAAGATTACTTCTCTACTTTCGATAGATTGTCAGATAAAAAATAAATTCTTTTAAAAGAATGGTCAAATATTAGTATTTTCTTCTAACACAAAATAAAATAAAAATTATTTATCAGGGAATGTAGTTGAAAGAGCATGATATTGTAAACATGAGTTTCAGTAATAAAATAAAACAGAGAGAACTTGAAAAAGTCCAGAAGTTTATGAATTATGAGGGAAACGCTTCACTGCACAGTGAACTACCACCATTATGAATTTTGAAAAAAAAAAAAAATATATATGTATAATTTTTTTTTTAATCGTAAAAGTATTTTTCTTCATATAGCAGAATGACAGTGTTTTACACATACCAATTTCCTTATTGTAAAAGATATAATAATGGAGGAAAAAAATGTTGAATATTTCCAAAACTTTTACTGCTGTAAACTGTACCTAACTCCTTAATGGGAGAGGATGGTATTTTTTGGTGAAAAATGAGTAAATTAAAAACAAATTCTGTAGAATACCATGTGATATGTATGGAATGCATAGCATAACATTTTGTGGGTATTTGTGCCCTTATCAGATGTTGAGTCGCCATTTTTAAACTTCCTGCGTTATGGATTTTTAAATCACTCGCCCACTTTTATTGTTGTTTCCGGTAAATTAAATTTAAAAAAAAATTCTTTAAAATACTCTTTGATATGTGTGGAATGCATAGCATAACATTTCGTGGGTATTTGTGCCCTTATCGGATGTTGAGACGTCATTTTTAAACTTCCTGCACTATGGATTTTTAAATCACACGCCCGCTTTTATCGGTTTCCAGTAACTTCATTTTTTTTTCCTACATTACCAGACAAAAATGGATATAATTTCTGAACTATTAAAGATACATGCATGAAATTTAGAACACACATTCTTTAGACTATTAGGAAACTTTTCTCTGTAACAGAATTTTGTTAATTGATTTCATTTTAAAAATACGTCCATTTGTTTGCAAGAAAGGAAATCAGAAAATTGTTCTTAAATTTTAATTTTTTTATTTTACAAACGTAGGGACTAATATCAAAATTCTGTTACAGACAGTTTGTAGAACATGCTTTTGCAAATACATTGCAAAAAACTGTTTGAATCTATCTTTAAAAACTGTTTAGATATATCGGTTTTAGTACAGTCCTGCAATGGGTATATTTTTTTCAAATTTGGGCCCCCAAATAATTTTTTTTTTTTCAAAATGTTTTTATTTGGTTGAGTTGCCACAGCTGTGAGCTCTCTACATAAAAAAAAATAATATTTTACACCAAATAGGAAAAAGTTTTAAAAAATACCATCCTCTCCCCTTAAATGACATAAAAGATGATCACCACCGAAAGTATAGAGCAATAGTTAAATGTTGTGATTAGATGAAGAAAATAAACGCTGTACAAATGTTGTAAGCAATGTATACAGCATATCATGCCCTTATGATACAGTTCCATGGCAACCTGAATGTGAGAATGCCGGCATGAAGTGAACGCGCTGATCTATCTCTTGGTGGGCGAGGGACGTAGCCTGCTGGACGTGCAGCGAATGTTCCGCTGGCGAAGTGATTCAGCTGAAGTCCGCTTTGTTTCCTCTCATTATTAATGCTTACGCTGCGGCCTGCCTATTAAACCGGCGCAGAGTGCCAGAAGGGTATAATATGTGCCTGGCCCGCTGTAATTCGGGGCGCTGTGAATACTTTGATTCTGTATGGCAGAAGAAATAAAGGCTTCGGACTTCACTGTAGTGCGAATTTTTTTGTTAGATATTTGTTATAAAGAGATGAAATATCCGTGCATAAAATATTTCGGGCTCTAGTGCTGTCTGTAACTCGACCCTGGAAAGGTGGAATTAATGTGGAGAGGACAACAGTTCGACGTTGTTTGCCGACAAAAAAAAAACCAGTAGTATGAGATTTCATAAAAGTGCAGCTAAAAGTTAAGGCTGTTAAATTAAAATTTAAAACATAAGAAGCAATGTAACTGTAGAGAGTCTCTTGAAAATATTGAGAACTGTCACTTTTTGTAGATGGTCCAAGTTAATAAAATGTACCAATATGTAATTACAAATTTCGTGATGTATTTGCGATCAGATGTACATGGTAGTAGCAATGATGGTGTTGAGTTCACCTCGGAGATTACAGCATATGTGTTTTGACTGTACGAAGTCCTGGGATCTCTTCCCAAATATTTATTAGTTAACGTGATCACGGCACAATGCTATGTATTTAAACACGGTCTTGTATTCCTCGACAGTCTTTATATTTGCCTTACCTACTTACTTACTTACTTACTTACTTACTTACAAATGCTTTTAAGGAACCCGGAGGTTCATTTCCGCCCTCACATAAGCCCGCCATCGGTCCCTATCCTGTGCAAGATTAATCCATTCTCTATCATCATATCCCACCTCCCTCAAATCCATTTTAATATTATGTTCCCATCTACGTCTCGGCCTCCCCAAAGGTCTTTTTCCCTCCGGCCTCCCAAATAATATTCTATAAGCATTTGTGGATTCGCCCATACGTTCTACATGCCCTGCCCATCTCAAACGTTTGGATTTAATGTTCCTAATTATGTAAGGTGAAGAATACAATACGTGCAGTTCTGTGTTGTGTAACTTTCTCCATTCTCCTGTAACTTCATCCCTCTTAGCCCCAAATCCTTTCCTAAGCACCTTATTTTCAAACACCCTTAACCTATGTTCCTTTCTCAAAGTAAGACTCCAAGTTTCACAACCATACAGAACAACCGGTAATATAACTGTTTTATAAATTCTAACTTTCAGATTTTTTGACAAGAGACTGGATGATAAAAGCTTTTCAACCGAATAATAACAGGCATTTCCCATATTTATTCTGTGTTTAATTTCCTCCAGAGTATCATTTATATTTGTTGCTATTGCTCCAAGATATTTGAACTTCTCCACCTCTTCAAAAGATAAATTTCCAGTTTTTATATTTCCATTTCGTACAATATTTTCGTCACGAGACATAATCATATACTTCGTCTTTTCGGAATTTACTTCCAAACCTAACTCTTTACTTGCTTCAAGTAAAATGTCCGTGTTTTCCTTAATCGTTTGTGGATTTTCTCCTAACATATTCACGTCATCCGCATAGACAAGCAGCTGATGTAACCCGTTCAATTCCAAACCCTCTCTGTTATCCTGAACTTTCCTAATGGCGTACTCTAGAGCAAAGTTAAAAAGTAAAGGTGATAGTGCATCTCCCTGCTTTAGCCCGCAGTGAATTGGAAACTGACTTAGTAAGTAAGTAAGTAAGTATACTGACAGAAACTGGCCTATACTAACTCTGTTGTACGTTTCACTGAGACACATTTTAATTAATCGAACTAGTTTCTTGGGGATACCACTTTATATTTGCCTAGACAGATTTATTAGCCACGTTTTTGGCACTGCTATTCTCTCTACCAGGAATAAAGAATCTTCGTTTCAAATCAACAAATCTAGCTTTATTTTAAAAACTAGCCGTACCCGTGCGCTCCGCTGCACCCGTTAGAAATAAATATAAAGTAATTATATAATTAAAATAGGACATTTGATCCAGGGAACATTCGTGTTTGATAGAAGGATAAATCGTTTATTATGTTACTTAATTTAAATTTAATTAAAAAATTAAAATGCGATCATTTTGATCCAGAGACCACTCATTTGGTCATAAAAATTAGTTTAGGAAATACAGGAAACGAATATACAGAATAGCCTATCAAGTTTTCTGTGCATAAGAAGCTATTTTAATCTTACCTGTCCTCGATTCACTCAGAAGTTACTGTAATAACATTATAGCATTATGTCCATCTAGGGAAACTACACTTTCCAATTGTGAAATAATAATTAATTATACAAATCGGTTAATTTAGCTTCTGATATTACTTCATACAAACACAGAAACATTATCTGTAGGCAATCTTTCATAGCTTTCGATTGTTGCTGTCCAAGGCCCCTTATAGACGAAGTCATTTGTTTTTTAATTCATTACACGGCCTTAGATGGCAGTTATTTTAATTTTAAAACTCATTTATCTCATTAAATATCAGTCCTATCAAAATTTTTCAAAGAATAAAACTTATCGGAAATGATTTTCAAAGCAATGTTTATTATGTAACATTTTTCATAAAAATCAATAATAAGCGAGATATTTCGATTTATTTAATTCAGGCCCCCTTATAAGCCCCCTTTTAAATAATGTATTTTGAGTGCCATATAGCCTATAATCTAAGTTACGACGAACTTAATTTATATTCCAATTTTCATCGAAATTCGTTCAGCCATTATCGCGTGAAAAGGTAACAAACATACAGACAGACAGACATAGAAACAAAAATTTCAAAAAAGCGATTTTCTGTTTCAGGGTGGTTAATTGTATATGTTAGGACCAATTATTTTTGGAAAATCGAAAATTACCAGAAAAATTTCGGCTACATAAATGACGCCATAACTAAAGTTAATGATGACTTGAATTCTATATCCATATGGTCGAAAACGCACGGACTTAATTTAAATGCAAGTAAATCGCAGGTAATCTTAATAGAACATCAAAGATCGAAGTGTGACAAACAAAATTTGCCACCGATAATTATAAATAATACTACTATTCCATACAGTACGACTGTGAAGAACCTTGGTATTTATATGGATTGTCACCTGGAATGGAATGAACAAGTGAATCACACTTCCAAAAAAATATTTTCCATTATTCACTCATTAAAGCGACTGAAGCACTTTCTTCCTGATAAATTAAAATTAATCCTTGTACAAACACTCGTGATGCCACACTTCGACTACTGCGATATTATATTAAGTAACCTAAATGCAAATTTGAGCAGCAGGCTACAACGTGTGCATAATGCGTGCGTCCGTTATATTTGTAATATTCGTAAGTATGACCATGTTTCCCCGTCTTTCCAAACTCTGTCTTGGCTAAGGCTAAGCGATCGACGAGCCCTGCATTCTCTTGTTCTCTTATTTCAAATTCTGCGCACCGCTACCCCAATATATTTGGCTTCTCGTTTTCAAAATTTATCCGCATATCATCAGCTAAGTACAAGATCTCATCATAACAATTTACTCATTATACCCTACCACAAGACATCTTTATATTCTTCATCCTATACAGTTTCAGTTGCTAGAAATTGGAACTCGCTTCCGAGTGATGTAAGGGGTTGTTGGACAATAACTTCATTTAGGTCAAAATTACATAAATTCTTACTTAACAGATGAATTGCTGATTAATATTTGTTACTTATAATGAAACTAACATCTGTCCATTCTTATTATTATTATCATTAATTTTTCTAAATAGATTTACAAAACCTCTAATGGCAATTACATTAATATTCTCATTATAGAAATAGAAATATATATATTCTCCCTGTAACATAGTCCTAGTAAGCTTATATTAAATTAATTTTCATCATTTTACTAGCTATCTCAAATATTAAATTAATTATAATTGATTGAATTAAATTAGCTCATAAATTAAGTTACTACTTTACCTTATAGATTTATCTAAATTTAAATAAATGTGTAGTGAAGATTATTGCTGGAGAACCTTTTAAGTGTAGTGAAAATATTTGTAATTTAAATTTATGTATTGTATTGATTAAGGCTGGTTGAGTGGAAGAGAAGGCCTTATGGCCTTAACTCTGCCAGGGAAAATAAAACATTATTATTATTATTATTATTATTATTATTATTATTATTTTTATTATTATTATTAGTATAGATAAATAAAACGGTGTTCAGTTATTAATGTCAACAAGAGTAAAGGCCCATTCACAATGAAAATTAAACATAACCGTAACATAAACACAGAAGATCGCAGTCGGGTTACCAAATGGGATCAATCACAATGATTTACGTAAACATGACATTAATATTACCGTTAGACGTTAACATGAAAGTTTGCAAACTACAAAAGGCGCTAAATTATACAACAGAATATAATGAAATGACGTTGTTGTTATGTTTCCATGGTTACCAAGTATCTTTGCTGTTGTGTTTATTTTCCCGTCGTGAATGATGGTTTGACTTTTTGATTTTACAGAATGTTAACGATAATGTTATGTTTAATTTTCATTTGTGAATGGGTCTTTACCATCTTCTTTATATGAAAGTATTATAATTTAATGGAAGAAATTAGTACACACTATAGCATATAAATAAGGACATTCCTTCATTACTAGAATGAAAATATTTTCTGACATATTATTAATTTCGTAGTCTGTGTAAAATTTGTAGTATTTTTTTTTTTTGTTTTGTTCTTTACATGACAAATATTTTTTTATATAAAAACTAGGTATTTGAGCTAAATAAAGATCAGTATAGGTACGAGCAATGGTACAATGTGTATAGAATTGAAATTCTGAATCTTTCACAGTTTATAAAAAAATGGACACTCATATTGTCAATGTTTTAAATATTTTTTGGCTTCGGTGAAATTTGCTTTTATAAAGTACTGCAAAAGTTACCTCCATTTCAAGTAACCATGTAATCTAGAGGCATACATTGCATACACAGTATCTGTGATCCTATCATTTTTAGAGGTTTATCAGGGAGGATATAAGATCAGCTTAAGTTTCAGGAAATGTGTGTAAAGTATTATAAGGTTTGTCAATTGCTGGATCGTTTTTCGAAAAGGTTTTCAAGTAGCAATAATAATAAGGTGCTACTAGGCAAAACTAATGTATCATCACAGTCTAGTATATACAGTCACGAAGCTCAATACGTAGTAAATATTCATGCATAGATAGTTGCTGACCACTAGGATCGCTAATATCGTCTCATTACAGACAATGCGAAATAGTACCGGCACAGTCTGTTGTTCCTAGCACCCTCACAACTCAAGCTTCGTGACTGTATATACTAGACTGTGGTATTATGTACTGAAAGTTACCAAATTTTCCTTATTATATCGTGTATTCTATAAAATACTTGTATTCACAGTTGAATCTACTTTAAAAGATGTGAATTAAAATAAAGGTCCAGAATGAAAATTTCCCTGTTGAATGCACAGGAAATATATTATTATTGTTCAATATCGCTTGTATAGAATGAACGGCGTGCAGGCTGCTGTACTCAGTATATGTACTAATTTAAACTAGTATGTTGGGATTGCAAACGATTTCAGTTTGTTAATAATTAATGTGGATGTCTGCGGGCTATTTTCAAAATAAATGGACTTCTACAACAATAGCTCTAGAAATTGCTTCGTTTCGCGACCACATTGGGACAAAACATCAACTCAGTATTATAATATTCATAATATACCGATCCCATAAGTTACTGTTTACCATTTTTATTTGCACGTTTGCGTTATTTAACAAATTTCCACCTAATAACTTATCATTGAAAGTACAGTGTTGACTTCATAAATAGTTTGACCTTCATTTTCTTCAGCTCAGTGTATTAACTTACATGTTAAAATTCTAAAACATTTATTTTTTATTTTTTTATCTATCTATCTATCTATCTATCTATCTATCTATCTATCTATCTATCTATCTATCTATCTATCTATCTATCTATCTGTCTGTCTGTCTGTCTGTCTGTCTGTCTGTCTGTCTGTCTGTCTGTCTGTCTGTCTGTCAGTTATTTAATTTGTTTGTTTAATCTATATGGTTACATGAAACGACCCATAACCATAACCATGACACAGTAAATCTATTCACACTCATCAATTGCTTCACAAAATAATAATAATAATAATAATAATAATAATAATAATAATAATAAACAACACTGGGCTGCAAAAGAAATGTCAATACGAAATTATATCGTTTTCAGAGGGCTTCAGCAAACACGGCGAGGTGGAAAGCTTGTTTTCTTGAGATTAATTTTTTAAAAACATATAAATACGACTTTTATAACATGTTCACGTTATTATTTAATATGGATTTATTTTAAATTATTCATATACTTTTATTTTACAACATTAATAACAATACTACACGAAAATAGTGAAACTGCAGTTTATATGGTATTCCACAGCCTTCCTTATTATCCATGGATGCTGTCATTGTTACAATCGATGTATACGGCCAGTTATGTTTCATATTGTATTAACAAAAGTGTATCAATTTTGTTATAAATATAAATATAAAATTTATAGGTTATTGAAGACATACACAAACAAGCTGAATGATTATGTAATAATAATAGAACAGTTATACAGTTTATATGCAATGCCTTCTATTGTTTGCTAAGCGATGTCCTCGTAACACGATAATATTTCAAACCGATAGCGACTTCGACTGGGCATTTGTTTTGCAAATCATTGTACGCAGGGTATGCTTACAGCAATAGAAAAATCGGGCGTAATTTTGTACACACTCTGTTTGGTAAATAATGAAATTGAGAAAAAAAATTAAATTAAATAGATGGTCAATAGGTTTTGATAAGCACATTTTTATTATACGGTTTTGGAGCAAATTTCGAGTAATGAATGATTTTGCAACTCCTCCCTGTACAATGACGGACTGAAATGAAGTTAAGTAGATTATCCGTAAACCACAAATTTGTAAAAAAAGAACGAAAAATAATATACGTAACGATTAATATTTGGTCCTGCAGAATATATCTGTTATGATAACAATGATTTTCAGAGGATAAAAATTCGCTTCGGTGAGGGATTCGATCCGGTGCTGTGGATTGAACTTCGGCGTAGCTCAGTGGCTAGAGCACTTGCTACGTAGAATCAAGGACCTGGATTCGATCCCCGGTGCCGGAGAGAATTTTTCTCCTCTAATAATAAAAAATAATAAATATATTTATAGTTCTACGCAGTCTCTTACATAAATATGTAATTTGTTAGTCCCACAATTTATTCTGTATTATCTATTTTACAAAAGTATTCTGTAGGCATGCATGACAAATAATTTACACAGCATTACAGTGCTTCTGCTATCCCTTTCATCTAATATGTTGCATTATTGATCATAAAATTGACTATTGCTGGCTATACTAGATTAGACAAAAGAAAAATTTGGATATTTTGAAAGAATTAAATATAGGCCCAATTTTATAGAAAATTCAGAATGATAGATGGAAATGTCATACAGGGTGATTCACGAGGAAAGGTAACAAATTTGGGATGTGAATTCTGAAGTCATTCCGAGTCAAAAAGTTCATATGAATATGAGTCCGTTTTCGAACGGTTCGGAGGTATGGCTCTTTGATTTCACAAAAACTTCTGAGATTCCATTGTACTAACTCGCATTTAGAGACAGATAACGGACAAATTTAAAGTTTATATTCACGTATGCATGCAATACGTAATATTCTAGAAGTCGGGGTCGATGTTTCCGCACATTTTCAAAGGTACCTCCTCCTGCTTCAATGCACTGTTGCGCTCGGGCGTGAATCGCGCTCATCGCTCGGGAGAGTTGCACGTGGCTGTTCTTTATGCCGCATCCAAAATACGGTCGATTAGCGCCTCTCTCGTTTCCCCCTTCCTTTGCTATACCAAGTCTTTCATCCAACCCCATAGACAGTAAATACTCTTCGATATGGTACCCTTCTGTTCGGAAAGCATCGTTCATATTCAGCGACGGAACGCAAGGAACTTCCATCGCACAAACCATAAACATACACAATATCAGCGTATTCTGCAGTCGAAAATTTATAAGACATCTTGAAAACACAACTTAACACTTCCGATAACTGTACCTGTATAACTACTGTACTTAGGTAGCTGACTGAACTGCTGTGAACTGATAGGCGATAGTATATTTATGTTATGTGCGGGTTCTGTGTCATTATATCAGCTAAGAGCAGGCGATTGGACATTTGTAATGCCCCACCACCCGGTTTATGAGGTGAATGGACTTATCCACATCGCTCACAATGCAGATTCCAGTGTTACGTCATTCATTGCGATCCGTGACCTTGTCTCTCGTCTCGTCTCACGTCAGCAGCATATGGTAACGCCTGATTCACATTGGGGCGAGACGTTTTACCAAAAACATGCATCTAGCTCCGCCATCGTTCCAAAACGGACCTATGTTCATACGAACTTTGTCACTCAAAATGGCCTAAGATATCGTATAGTAAATTTTTTACCTTTCCTCGTGAATCACCCTGTATACTCAGGATGCCTAGAACGCCAAGCTCTAAATTACCGCTCTTTAGGAACAAGATCTTTGGGCCGTCCGCTGAAACGATGGGGTGAGACCGTAACAGGCCTCCAAGCTTAATACGTGATAGGAAGAAGAAGAAGAAGAAGAAGAAGAAGAAGAAAATTGACAAACTTTCTGATAAATTCTTTGTTCATTGCAGTTCGTGTCAGTGTACCATACGTAAGAGTAAAATGTTTCCATTTCAATGTATTTTCAAGCTCACTTTACACTGGCCAGCGAATACAGCAGTTAGCAAGAAATCACTTTTAAATATGTGATGCATTTTGTGTTTGAACTATTCGTATGTTATTCCTTAAGAGTTATTGAATGTAACTGTTCCTAAATTGCATTCTCCGTGATATTAATACACTTATGAACTTTGTAATTACACAAATACTGCACGATATCGAGAAGGAACAGAACTTGCGGCGCGGTCCAACTTTCCGAAATGTTTCAGCCTCGTAATGATGAAGCTAGCATGGTTTAATAACACTCCAACTTTGCGTGCTTTGGACTTTAATTCAGTTAATGGTTCCCGAAGTGTGCTGCCCAGGGAACTGGTGCTTTGCATTCGGTGGAACAATGTTCCACTTTAATTAAACACACTTGTAGAAAGCAGATACATTGTTATTAAATACTTTGGGATACATTCAACAGTAAATATTGTAGATAAGGTAAAGATTTTTGCATTCTACATTTAGCTTTCAATATTCATACCGGGTGATCCAGAAAATTACCGATAAAATATGGTTACATATTTTACAGAATGCAATGCCTGTAGTAAAACTATGTGTGCTTGTTCTTAAGCAGTACACGTGTGGCACATTTTTCGTTAGGCATCATTGAAAAAACTATACCGGGTGATATAAAAAAATACCGAAAAATTTTGGTAACATATTTTACAAAATGCAATGCCTGTAGTAAAACTATGTGTGCGTGTTCTTAAGCAGTACACTTGTGGCACATTTTTCGTTAGGCATCGTTGAAAAAACTATACCGGGTGATCTAAAAAAATACCGAAAAGTTTTGGTAACATATTTTACAAAATTCAACGCCTGTAGTAAAACTATGTGTGCGTGTTCTTAAGCAGTACACTTGTGGCACATTTTTCGTTAGGCATCGTTGAAAAAACTATACCGGATGATCTAAAAAATTATCGAAAAATTTTGGTAACATATTTTACAAAATGCAATGCCTGTAGTATTACTATGTGTGCTTGTTCTTAAGCAGTACAATTCTGGCACATTTTTCGTTAGGCATCGTTGTAAAAACTATACCGGGTGATCTAAAAAGTTACCGAAAAATTTTGGTAACATATTTTACAAAATGCAATGCCTGTAGTATAACTATGTGTGCTTGTTCTTAAGCAGTACACTTGTGGCACATTTTTCGTTAGGCATCGTTGAAAAAACTATACCGGGTGATCTAAAAAATTATCGAAAAAATTGGTAACATATTTTATATAAAATGCAATGCCTGTAGTAAAACTATGTGTGCTTGTTCTTAAGCAGTACACTTGTGGCACATTTTTCGTTAGGCATCGTTGAAAAAACTATACCGGGTGATCTAAAAAATTACCGAAAAACTTTGGTAACATATTCTATAAAATGCAATGCCTGTAGTAAAACTATGTGTGCTTGTTCTTAAGCAGTACACTTGTGGCACATTTTTCGTTAGGCATCGTTGAAAAACTAACTTAAAATGAATAACTTCCTTGCCGCTAAGTAGCAGTAGTAGTAGTATTGAGTGGCTAGGAACGGGTTAGGGACGACCCTTCAGCACATCGGATCGACAGTGGCCTATTGTGCATCCCGAATTATGGGATGAATGAAAATGAGGTGTACCAGCCCACCGACCACATGAGACCTCTCACCCACTCGCCCAATGGGCCCCTACATCCTCCTGCCTTAAGTTCATACCGCCAAGGTAAGCAAGCAGCACAGAATCCATTTCGACAGTCCTCCTAAGGTGTCGAAGCGCCCTCGAAAGTGCTCATAAGTAGGGACCGGATTTTTATATAATATCAAGGTGTGAAATATGTACATATTTATGTAAGAAAAATAAGCTGAATATGTACCGAAATATGTAAAATCATGAAAATATTTAAAAACAATATCTGGCAAGTATAGGATAGGTAAGACTCTCCAGTTGTCATTTCATAGAGCACCCGAATTTTTTGCTGCACATTTGACACATTACTGTTTTTCCATCTGTAGTGAAAGCTTCGTCCATCGCAATTCATGATTTTATTTTTGTCGTTAGGGTTGAAGATACAGGGGCCATTTTACTTAGTTAAAAGCAGTAGATAAACTCACTTGCACTTTATACTGTAAGTACTAAAACTAGAGAACTGAGTGAAATGAATGACACAACAGAACTGCAAGCACTGTTTCGCTTTACTGGATTAGGAGAAAAGAAGAGGAGATGTGGGACACATGCATTTTAGCTGCTCCCTGTAAGAAACAAAGTACCTACTAAAACCTCAAACTATAGGCATTTACAAACTGTTGTTTGAAAAGTGACATTCCTGTCTCATTCAGAAGGCTAGGATTATTCCAGCCGAGAACCATACTTTCCGTATAGGTCTACTAAATTTAAAGTAGGCCTAAAGAGGTGAAGCATAACCTGGAAAGTTATTTATTTTAATCTTTCAATATCTTTCCAGTTTGTTCCTTCATTCCAGCTTCTTCTCAAAAGTCGGCTACTTTATTGCGGCTCATGCCAGACTTGACACGGGTTTTCCCTGGAAGGATTAGGAAGAGGGTGGTTAAGGTTGCAAATTGCATGGGAACGGCTTGTTAAGACGTGTGCAGAACAATTATAGTTCGAGACAAATCATGTCGTCCTCATCCCACTTCACCGCATGAAGGCAACGCTACTTTCTGAGTGATTTTTACAATACAAGGTAGTTGTATGAGAAAGGTTGCCTTGTGTTCACTCATATTTACAGTGGGCGGTATGGGGTGAGTGCCTCTATTACTTCCTGGAACTAAGGACTTATGTTTCGTCTCGAAATATATCCTTTCTTGGGTAGGTAAAAAGGCTTTTTTAATCTGTGTATTTCAAATTGTAAACTTACCCAGCAGAAAGTTTTTTTTCCCCTTTTAGAGAAGTAAAAATGAATAAAACCCCTAAATGTGTAGATTTATGTAATACCAAGCCATAATATGTAATGTGGGGTAAATATGTAAAAATATGTAGTATCAAATTTTAATATACTAATGGTAATTACAAGATTCGCAAAGATTTGTTATTTATATACGGTTAGGTTGAAAGGAATATAATATGTGATTACATAAAAATCCGCTTCCTAGTCATAAGGAATGAATTCTGGCAGATATATTACGATAGGACCAGAACCCAGAGACCGTTTCGGAGAGGACGCCCCTCCTGCAAGCGGACAAAAACCCGAATATGCCTATGGAATGAGATGATGAAGATGAATTAGTCTATATGATACGAAATCTAAATTCTTTTTCTACAAGGTAGAGGAAGGGAAATGGACCGTAGCAATAAAAATTCAGTCGACCTGGTTGGCAAGTTGGTATAGCGCTGGCCTTCTATGCCCAAGATTGCGGGTTCGATCCCGGGCCAGGTCGATGGCATTTAAGTGTGCTTAAATGTGACAGGCTCATGTCAGTAAATTAACTGACATGTAAAAGAACTCCTGCGGGACAAAATTCCGGCACATCCGGCGACGCTGATATAACCTCTGCAGTTGCGAGTGTCGTTAAATAAAACATAACATTTCGTTTGCAATAAAAATTCAACCCGGCTTTTGCCTAATTACCTGTGGAGAAACCACGGAAAAACCACAGTCAGGTTGGTCTGTTCGGGATTTGAACCGAGGACCTCCTGAATGCGCGTCCCATGCTGAACTTGCACCCTACACACTGTCGAAGTTTCCCAGAATTGACACCATAATAAAATGAAATATTCTGATTTGTCACGTCAACAAGTAGAAAGCAGAAAATTGCATTAGCAGGTCTGTATTTTTGTTGACAGGCGCAAAATTCGACGTCAGCGCGCGCAAAGAAGTCTATCAACACTTCCTGTAACTACCGCGCCGATCATATCACAGCGTTCTCTTGAAAACTGTCAAAATCTTATGTACGTGCGAAGTAGACGATAAGGGAGCTTCTTGATTTGGTTATCTGTTCTTTTAATCTCAGTTTTTATCCATCATAACGTCCCTATACTATAGGCTACATTTGTACAGGATCGGCAATGAATTTAGTTATGGAGTGCTTTGATACCGCGGAATTGTCTACAAGAATTCGGCGACAACAATGCATGATGTCAGATTGCAATAAGTAAGATATAACTACTGTAAATTATTTATTTCATGGTCAATGTTTCTTCCATATTCCATTTTTTCGATTCTCCGTAGTATTCTTAATGTTGGTTCAAGGACCAGCTTGCTAAAAAAATAACAATATTTTTATATATGCGCTAAAAGCTTAAATATGTTTATGCTCGACCATGCCGAAATGTACTAATTATACACCTGGTAGCAGCCCTTTAATGCATGTCATTAAAGTACACCTACTCATTAAAGTACAGGTCTTCAGCCAATGATAACTCAGCTTACATGTGTTCAGCCAATGACAGGTCAGCTTTGTACCGTTATAAAACCGCAAGTATCGATTATTCTCGGATATGCAATCGAAAGAGAATTAGCGAAAAGTCACGGAGGCTGGAAATCCAATACTGTCGCAGAAGGTTATGTTCTGTTACTATAATAATTAGCGTTAATTGTAAATAATATTGAAATAAATTCAATTTGTCATCTCGTTTTTCAATGTCGAATTCAATAATCAAGGTTATAATATTATAATATTATCAAGTTTAACGGGACTACGTCAAGGTCAATGACATTATTGTTCCTCGGAAAAAATCAATACTTTCGCGTCTGCGCACATCTCACAATTCACGACCTAGAACAAGGTCACTTCCGATCTTGTCAGTTACAAATAAAATGTATATATCTGAATACCGGTAATTTCAAGTTAGAAATATGGTCGAGCATAAAAAGCCGTATGAAACTCGCCTATAATGGTAATTAAGAAGCTCGTATGAAAATAATGAAATTCGCTTGCGCTCGTTTCATAAATATCCATACTCCATTCTTAATTACTATCATTATAGACTCGTTGCATAATGTACTAATACAGGGTTAGTTAAAAGTCCCGCACTACCTAAATAACTTTTGAAGCATACGGTTCAGTGATATGAAACTTGGTATGTTGGGATAATCACATGCTAAGAACTTAATAATGGTATTACCGAGTTTTTTCTAATCCGGTTTAACCGGAAGTAACTACAACTCTCTTATTTTAAATGGAACACGCAACGTATTATTTCATTTTTCAATAGTACTTATTAAGAGCTTTTCAAAAAAGTACCCACACTCGATACTTCTGTACAAATTCATTGTTGCTAAGTCAAGAAAACAGAAATGTGTATCGAATATTAAAATAATAAACGCACCACCTAAATAACTTTTGAAGCATACGGTTCAGTGACATGAAACTTGGTATGTGAGGATAACCATATACTAAGAACTCAATAATGGTATTACCGAGTTTTTTTACTTCCGGTTTAACCGGAAGTAATTCCAACTCTCTTATTTTAAATGGAACACCCAATATATTATTTTATTTTTGAATAGTACTCATTAAGGGCTTTTCAAAAAGTACCCACACTCGATACTTCTGTACAAATTCAGTGTTGCTAAGTCAAGAAAACAGAAAAGTGTATCGAATATTAAAATAATAAAATACTCCTTCCTTAACAAAAACCAAACAAAGCTAGCTCACCTTCTAAATTATGTGTTCAAATTGGTAGCCCTCAGCTGCTTTACAATGTGTCACTGGATCATAGAAACCATTTAAGGAATGATTTAACCAGGCTTTAGGAATATCTTGCACCACTTCCATTTTTATTTAGCAACACTGAATTTGTACAGAAGTATCAAGTGTGGGTACTTTTTGAAAAGCTCTTAAAGGGCTTTATTCAAAAATAAAAAATATATATATTGGGTGTTCCATTTAAAATAAGAGAGTTGGAGTTACTTCCGGTTAAATCGGAAATAGAAAAAACTCGGTAATACCATTATTGAGTTCTTAGTATATGGTTATCCCCACATACCAAGTTTCATGTCACTAAACCACATGCTTCAAAAGTTATTAAGATGGTGCGGGACTTTTAACTAACCCTGTATGTATGCAGTATAAAATCTTGACTTTTAGTTGCAAATAACGTTAAATGCATTAATATAATGGTAATATTTGATTTGGAACTAAGGAATAAAAGATGCAAATATGCTAAAATCCACCCTCTGTCATTATCACTTCTCATCTGTGCTTGCCACAGAATTTCAGAGGAAGTAAAAATAAATTTTATACGAAATGTTAAATATATATATATATATATATATATATATATATACAGGGTGTATCAAAAATACGTGTACAAACTTCAGGCATGGGTTCCTTACACCAAAAGAAGGAAAAAAGTTCATATGAACATATGTCCCATAATCCTTCGTTTCCCCGTTATTCATTTATTACTAAAAGTTTGCGTTCAACGGCCTTCGAGGTCCAACCTCAAAACTTCATTTCTTTATGCACTCATTCATAGAAGGCTGTGACTCGTTGTATCAGAAATGGACTGCAGATGGCGAAGTGTTGCCATGGAGACTTGTTTACATGTGTCATTTGTCATTAGTCTGTCTTCAACGTTGCAATTGTGAACGTGGAGTGAGTTAACGTGTTTCGTTCAACCATGGCAGGACGATATTCATTTCGTGAGCAGGCTGACATCATTTTTATGTATGGTCGCGCGAATGGTAATGGACGCGAGGCTGTACGGCTGTATCAGATGGCGTTTCCAGACCGAAGACAACCGAATCATCAAACCTTTGTTGCTGTGTATCGTCGCGTTGCTGAGACAGGAACCGTTGCACCACAGACTGGTGATCGAGGAAGACCAAGAGTTGTTCGTACGCCGAACCTCGAAGAAGACATTTTACACTGTGTCGAAGACGATCCAGGCATCAGTACAAGACAATTGGCTGTGGCAACTGGTACATCACACAGTACAGCATGGAGGGTACTTCACGAGCAGCTCTTGTATCCGCAACGTGTGCAGGGCCTTTCTCCTGCCGATTATCCACCACGGGAGAACTTATGCCGATGGTTTCTAGCACAAATAGCCAATCCATTGTTTGTCTCATCAGTTTTGTTTACAGACGAGGCAACGTTTGGGAGAGATGGAATTACCAATTTCCACAATGAACACGTGTGGGCAGATCGTAATCCTCGTGCTGTATTTCAGTCTAGACATCAGCAACAATTTATGATTAATGTGTGGGCTGGAATTGTAGGTGACTCTCTGGTAGGTCCATACGTTCTACCAGCACGTCTTACAGGTGCTATCTACAGGGACTTTATCCAAAACACTCTTCCAAAATTACTGCACGAAGATGTGCCTCTGAACATAAGACAAAACATGTGGTTCATGCATGATGGGGCTCCAGCACATTTTAGTCGCCTTGTTCGAGATACACTGACTGGTGTCTACCATGACAGATTGATAGGCAGAGGAGGACCAGTTCAATGGCCAGCACGTTCTCCCGACCTCAGTCCTTTGGATTTGTATCTTTGGGGGCACCTTAAACAATTGGTTTATGGAGCAGACATCCCGGATCAAGAAACTCTTCATCGACGTGTCATGGAAGCCTGCGAAACCATTCCACATCATCCCGGAGTATTTGAAAGGGTGCGACAGTCCATGATTCGATGAGTGCATGCATGTCTAGAAGCAAGAGGAGAACATTTCGAGCATTGATTATGAGTTTTGTGTGTTGGCACATTATGAGTGTACCAATGTGCTGAACAGTTCCTAACGGGGAAACAAAGGATTATGGGACATATGTTCATATGAACTTTTTTCCTTCTTTTGGTGTAAGGAACCCATGCCTGAAGTTTGTACACGTATTTCTGATACACCCTGTATATAGGGCCTATAAATCTTAAAGCTCAGCGTGTGGAATTGAACGACCTGAACTGCATGTTCCTCTGTCATGTACTCCTAACGCTATAGACAACTTGGTAGGGAGCTTGGAATTGCTATTGCGAAAACTTGCAAAAGTTCAGGAAGTGTCGTAGTCACTCGACAACAGAATTGCAAGAAAACTTTTCAGACGCTCCTGTGTGACCTAAATATAAAGACAGAACTAAAATATCTGATGTTATAAAAGTCTGGTGTAAGATGATCAGGTTACTATGGTGAAAAATGCTGTAAAGAAACAAAATGCTGTCGAAGATGGAGTGAGCGAAGATATGTCTATAATAGTATATTGCGTTGCAAGCGTGGTAAGTGCATTATAACAGAATGGAGGAAAAGTTAGAGAAGATGTCTTCTTTATTTCCGAGATTCTGTTATGCACGTAACACATGTATTGCATACTATTTTGTTTACCGATTTTAATAAAAATAAATTATTATTAATCATTTTTAATTTAAATAAATAGTTTGTTTTTGGACGCTAACATTTTCACGTGTCATCGCGGTTTGTTATTTGTCGATAGGTGTCATTCATTTGTTATTATTCATATTTGTCGATAGGTGTCATTCATTTGTTATTATTCATATTTGTTGATAGGTGTCATTAATTTGTTATTATTCGTATTTGTCGATAGGTGTCATTCATTTGTTATTATTCGTATTTGTCGATAGGTGTCATTCATTTGTTATTATTCGTATTTGTCGATAGGTGTCATTCATTTGTTATTATTCGTATTTGTCGATAGGTGTTATTCATTTGTTATTATTCGTATTTGTCGATAGGTGTCATTCATTTGTTATTATTCGTATTTGTCGATAGGTGTTATTCATTTGTTATTATTCGTATTTGTCGATAGGTGTCATTCATTTGTTATTATTCGTATTTGTCGATAGGTGTCATTCATTTGTTATTATTCGTGTTTGTCGATAGGTGTCATTCATTTGTTATTATTCGTATTTGTCGATAGGTGTCAGTATTTTGTTATTATTCGTATTTGTCGATAGGTGTTATTCATTTGTTATTATTCATATTTGTCGATAGGTGTCATTCGTTATTATTCATATTTGTCGATAGGTGTCATTCATTTGTTATTATTCGTGTTTGTCGATAGATGTAATTCATTTGTTATTATTCGTGTTTGTCGATAGGTGTCATTCATTTGTTATTATTCATATTTGTCGATAGGTGTCATTCATTTGTTATTATTCATATTTGTCGATAGGTGTCATTCATTTGTTATTATTCATATTTGTCGATAGGTGTCATTCATTTGTTATTATTCATATTTGTTGATAGGTGTCATTAATTTGTTATTATTCGTATTTGTCGATAGATGTCATTAATTTGTTATTATTCGTATTTGTCGATAGGTGTCATTCATTTGTTATTATTCGTATTTGTCGATAGGTGTCATTCATTTGTTATTATTCGTATTTGTCGATAGGTGTCATTCATTTGTTATTATTCGTGTTTGTCGATAGGTGTCATTCATTTGTTATTATTCGTGTTTGTCGATAGGTGTCATTCATTTGTTATTATTCGTATTTGTCGATAGGTGTCAGTATTTTGTTATTATTCGTATTTGTCGATAGGTGTCATTCATTTGTTATTATTCGTGTTTGTCGATAGGTGTAATTCATTTGTTATTATTCGTGTTTGTCGATAGGTGTCAGTATTTTGTTATTATTCGTATTTGTCGATAGGTGTCAGTATTTTGTTATTATTCGTGTTTGTCGATAGGTGTCATTCATTTGTTATTATTCGTGTTTGTCGATAGGTGTAATTCATTTGTTATTATTCGTGTTTGTCGATAGGTGTCAGTATTTTGTTATTATTCGTATTTGTCGATAGGTGTCAGTATTTTGTTATTATTCGTGTTTGTCGATAGGTGTCAGTATTTTGTTATTATTGGTGTTTGTCGATAGGTGTCATTCATTTGTTATTATTCGTGTTTGTCGATAGGTGTCAGTATTTTGTTATTATTCGTATTTGTCGATAGGTGTTATTCATTTGTTATTATTCCGCGACGATTGTGAAAATGTTGTAATAAAATAAATTATAGAAAGTTTAGTTTTGTCTTGAAAGAAGTAGATACGTGAGACATTTATACACCAATATGTATAAATAGCATATATAAAATATTTGTAGGTTACATACTGTATTAATTACAGACGTGGACAAATTATTAGACTAAAACGTTTTTCTTGGAAACATAATATAATTCGTCACATCAACTATAAGTATAATTCACAGAGTCTCTATTGTTGTAAAGATGATTGTTTACATCTTCTGTTATATTTTTCCAATGGTTAAGTATATTTTGTCTGGCTATGTTGGTACTGCTGGTGTTTTAGTTATATACTGCAGAAGATATTTTCCCATGGCCTGCAAGAAGACCGGACATGAACGAAATTGAAAATCTGTGATCTATACTGAAGAAGAAAGTGAACAAAAAGAGGCTTACAACAAAACATGAACTCATTTAAGCACTGTCTGATATCTGGCTAAATGATGCTGATATTCAAAGAAAGTGTCGAACTTTGGTTTCCAGCATCCCTGACAAAATCAACGTGTTATAAAGAATAAGGGAATGTTCACAAAATATTAATAACCTGCAGACTCAATTTTCTGTTCAATATATCTGTGCAAAATACATTTTTGTTCGTTATTTCTGCCGATAAATACAGCTTTGTTGCACATATAATTAATTTTGTCTAATAACTTGTCCACGTCTGTATAACATATCAATGTAAATAAATGGCATACCGGTATAGATTAATGCTTGGGTACGTATTTCATTCCATGGATGTTTTCGCGTTCAGCCACGACCCCACAAGTGCCGCTCAGACCAACAACCGGAAGTCGTCAGAAATGGTTTCCACGCTTACGTCTTATCTACATTAATTCCTCTTTTCTTGCAAATCTCCACTTCAGTAAATTAATTTAGAAAGAGTACAGGTGTAATAAGATATTTAGTTAGTTCCTCATAGCACACAGTGGTGCGCGACACTGATAGTTCGTTAATTCTAAGTAAATAAATAAAAGTTGATTTGATTTATTTACTTACCGCACATATGCTGTAAGTTTAACTTACAAGGCCTACCAATAACATCGGTAAGGCTGTTAAAAAATATGATAGGCCAAGAAATATATAATATAGGATATAAAATATCAGTTACACGCTCTTTAAGTTTCTGATATTGTTTTTGGGGATAACAGTAACTTCATGATAAGAAAATGTTTAAATGAATTATATCAGGGATTTCAATTTATGGATAGACGTTTCTCCAAATAAGGACTTTTCAGATAATCGAAATTAATTTTCTTTCCGATAAATGTAATTTTTTGTGGGAAATAATAGAAATTCAAACTCAAAATTTTATTTATCTAGTTGATCATTACAGCAACAAGACAAGTCGAAACAAAAATTGTTACAAAATTGGTCTACTTTGCAAAACTGGACTACAATAAAGTTATCACACTATATGGACAAAGATTCGCTAAAATATTTTTAACAATATTTTAAAACGCTTAATTTTAGACATTTTCTTTAAATGATTGACAGTAAATTATATCACTTTAAGGGGTTAGCTACAGTTTACAGCAGTAAAATTTAGCAAATATTCAACATTTTCTTCCTCCATTACTGTATCTTGTACAATAATGAAAATTAGTATGTGTAAAACACTGACCTGCTATATAAAAATATATTTTTACGATTAAAAAAAATTATTTACAATTTTTTTTTTTTCAAAATATAGTTTACTATGTAGCGATGAAGCGTTTCCCACATAACACAAAAACTATCCAACATTCTGTGATGACATTTCTTGTGTATATTTATGCGTGTCATATCTACAATATAATGCAAGATCACTTCTCTACCTTTGTTAGATTGTCTGATAAAAAATAAATTAATTTAAAAAATGGTCAAATATCAGTATTTTCTTCTAACACAAAATAAAAATATATTATTTATTAAAGAATGTAGTTGAGAGAGCATGATATTGTAAACATAAAATTCAGCAATAAAATAAAAGAGAGAGAACATGAAACAGTTAAGAAGTTTATGAGTTATGAGGGAAACGTTTCATCACTGCACAGTGAACTGCCACCATTATGAATTTTGAAAAAAAAAACACGCATATATATATAAATAATTTTTATAATCGTAAAAATGTTTTTTTTTAATATAGTAGAAGAATAATGTTTTACACATACCAATTTTCATTATTGTACAAGATACAGTAATGGAGGAAAAAAATGTTGAATATTTCCAAGCATTTTACTGCTGTAAGCTGTACCTAACCCCTTAACATATTGTCAACAGTAATCTCACTAGAGGTTTTGATTTATCTAGAGAAAATCAAAACTCGAGTGGGATTTAATTGACTATTACACGATTAGAAGAAAGTATATAAAGATTAGAAGTAACAAAGTACTACTGCAATACAATAAAATATTAATTGACTTACGAAAATACTAAACTATCTGGAAAATGTATTATTGTACCATCTCAACATTACAAATATTACGCTAGATGGCAGTACTGTGTTATGATTAGCTGTTTTCTTGTTATCAGTTGTGCCAACTATGGAATCATCATTGAACTCTGTGGACGGTTACTAGTCAAGAAGGCTTTGTTGAATCAGTTTCATTTTTATTAAAGCATTTGCATTCCACTTCAATTATCCGGATCCCAGTAATCAACGTCACTTGACAGATGATTTTCAATAAATTTTAGTATTAAACAATCTCTGATACGTGACTATCCATAATATCATATAGCAGAAGCTATAATATAAACAAGTGTTACAAAAGTTTTCATTAGCAATGATAAAAAATAAACATGAATAGTTTTAAAAGAAACAATGATTGAAAGTACAATTTTTAAATTTGAATGTTTTAGTGGTTGGTGGTTCAGATGATGTTATATTGGACGTGTGCGTAAAAGAAGTAGAACGCGTTGATGTACATGGTGTATCCCTCAACTTATTCAGCATTTCCGAATGGTGCTCTTCATTTATTTGTAAATAGGGTTTCAGGGAAGATGCATAGCTATGACCAGTGATCTTTATTAATTCTTGTTCTTGAATGCCAATGCGAGTCATATTTGAAACTGCTGTGCATCGACTGGAGTGGTTTGTAATTTTCTGTTTTTTGACGTCCAGACCAGTGCAGTTTGAAATGTTGGCAAACAAAGAAACAAATGCTAGGGTAGTGATAAAAATAAACAAATTCTAGGGACGCTATAAAATTAAACAAATGCTAGGGACGCGATAAATTTGTGCGATAAGCAGCCATGATTGGTTGAAAGGCGTCCTTTCGTACCGTTTTATTGGTCAAAAGTAGTGTGACGTAGTAAAAGTGTAATAGTCGTACTAAATGGCTTCTGTCGTACTTCAACTGTCAGTGATTCATTCGTACGCCAAAAGATTGTGTTGAAGTATCTTAACATGCATTTGATGACTGTCATCGACTTAGATATAATGGTAATGTCTAATAAGTATTTTCCAGTGAATTATACATCGTGTAATATTTTTCACAGTAACGTACGAACTCTTTTTTTGTTGGCGCCGTTTCCAAGATATTAGATGTGTGGGCAAAGCGTAGTAACGTTCTTAATGAAGGGCTTTGCCGTCCAAATTGCTTCTCTAACACGCCCCATAAAATATTTAGGAGGGACACACATTTGCACAAACAGACGTGGTGGTTTAATAATTCAGAATTTCCTCCCGTGCTAAATGGAAGACAGACAGTCCATCCATTGTGAGACGAACGTGAAGCGAATGTTTTCATGGGAGTATTTAGGGCTCAGGTCGTTACGTATGTCAGGATTGTCTCTGCAAATTAACTGCACTGTTTAGTTAGCATGATCCTTAGAAATGTTGTGGACAGTGATTTCCAACCGCCCAACATATGACTTTCATACTCCATCGGAAAGTCTATCGTGCTATCAAATAGGAGTGCGTTATGTGTTCGGCATATACAAAGAACACATTAAAGCAATAACCAGAAGACACAATATATCTACATACGCCGAACACATAACTAATGCTAACCACACATACAATAACATAAATACAGACATGGAAATCCTACACATACAACCCAAAAACTAAAAACTCAACACACTAGAACAGTATGAAATATACAGACACACTAAAACACACCCTAGTCAAATTCTCAATGTACAGATCAATTTCAGAACACACACTATTTGACACAACTCTTCATCACACGAACGCACCCACACAACAGGTAGAGAAGTTGAGATAGCGCCGAGATCTAGTAGGCTCTGAGGATGGTGTCAAGTAGCACCGAAACAGCTGTAAGCCGCACATGCTTACATAATTAACACGAGTAAGATCTCCATTTAATCAATTATTTACAATGGATTACTTTCTTGATAGACTGGGATTTTTGACGTTACCATGGAAATGTTGCATTATAAACCACAACGTACTTATTGTGATTATGGGTATTTTTCTAGTCCGCCTGCATCGCTGCAACCTTGGTGAGCCAAAAGAGGTGGGATATTTTTGTTACGGATTTTATTCGGAATTGGATTTGTACTGTGTATTGCTTGAGTAACCTCCAGCTTGGGGGTTGGGCGAAGGGCTAACAACCCATCACCGTAAAAAAACAGCTTGTTACGAATCCTTCAAATAAGCCTCGGAATGGGAATGATTCTCTGGCACGACCACAGCAAAGGAATAAGTTTTTGACCTGACATAATTAGGAACATTAAATCCAGACGTTTGAGATGGGCAGGGCATGTAGCACGTATGGGCGAATCCACAAATGCATATAGAGTGTTAGTTGGGAGGCCGGAGGGAAAAAGACCTTTAGGGAGGCCGAGACGTAGATGGGAAGATAATATTAAAATGGATTTGAGGGAGGTGAGATATGATGATAGAGAATGGATTAATCTTGCTCAGGATAGGGACCAATGGCGGGCTTGTGTGAGGGCGGCAATGAACCTCCGGGTTCCTTAATTTTTTTTATTTTAGTAGGTTATTTTACGACGCTTTATCAACAGCTTAGGTTATTTAGCGTCTGAATGAGATGAAGGTGATAATGCCGGTGAAATGAGTCCGGGGTCCAAAACCGAAAGTTACCCAGCATTTGCTCACATTGGGTTAAGGGAAAACCCCGGAAAAAACCTCAACCAGATAACTTGCCCCGACCGGGAATCGAACCCGGGCCACCTGGTTTCGCGGCTAGACGGGGTTCCTTAAAAGCCAGTAAGTAAGTAAGTAAGTATTGCTTGAGTTGAGTGATTTGATAAGTCGTCTGGTAAAAGAATATCTTATCGACAAATACTGGTTTATGTGTGTCGTATGAATTCTCTCTTATTATTGAGTTATAACTTAAAACTCAACATATGCATTCACCATAAATGTTTTATTTCAGGCAGTAAAGTTAATTCCAGGGTGTTTAGAGGAGCTCTCTTGTGTGCCAACCACAAACAGAGTTTCTAAATGTCCAGCGGTATGAGAGCTACAATTAAAGTTAATTAGTGACGTATACGCACAAATTCCTAGGAAGATAGGCTATCGGTGGAATCTGTGAAAGGCATTTGACCAATCAGTGGCGCGGAAGCCTGAGAAATATGGCGGCAGCTTGTTTAATGCGCTCAGTTAAACTATCCACATTAAACCGAATGCGCTGACGAGTTTATACATTGTGAGAATTACCGCCCGTTATTGGATCATAACAGTTAGACTGAATATCTGGAGACAAACTTTGCGACAAGTTCGAGGCACATTATCCCAGGTTCGAGTTCTGTTGCACGGTATTTCAGCTACAGCACAGCCGGGATTGCTGGTGCCTTCTCACTATATAGAAGTTCAGCACTCACCGCTTGTACAGGGACATCATTTTATTTTTACTAACGTTTTTAATATTAACTTGGCTATACCTTTGGATCAACGCCGTTTGCTACCTCCTTCCCCGACTGGAGTACGCTGGTACTGGCGTAATATACAAACAAATCACTTTACTAGATATAGGAGGGAAGAAAAGTAGTTCATCCATTTACGTAAACTAGGAAATATCGCGATTTTGAGTTTGATCATTTTCATTAGGTTTTTGTTTAATCAAAATACAGTACAGTATTAACAATAAGTGTTTTTACTCACGAACTGAGCTGTCCATGTGGACGTATTCATTATGCAGTGTATATTATACTGTCCACAGCACATTAGCGTACACTATAGAGAATGAAGTTAAATTGAAAAATGATCATAATATGGATATTTAAAAACATTTTTTTAAATGGTGGCCGTTCATTTCGATACAGGCTTCAGTTCTAATGTGCATATTATCGCACTATAGACTATTGTATCTAATCCCAATTACCAGTTTCGTCCTTTTACTAGTAACTCATGTTGAAATAATTCTGTACCTTCTCTATAAAAGAATACCTTACGTACTGTAAATTCAATCTTCACTTCTGCCCGATCCGAAAAGATAAAATTACTCAGACATGCTATCTACTGTCCGTCCAAGTGGTTATGTCTTAGGGTCATAGAAAGGGAGGAAATCACGTGATAGTTAATTACTTAACGAGGCCCTTTTATTGAAGTTAGTTAAAACAGTTGTATAATATTACGTAGACGTCCAATTCCTAACAGAAATTAATGTTCTCAGAAAAGAGCTAAGACAGCCCAGCCACTAGCTGGCGAATAAAAGCTGGTGGGGGAAACCGGGATACGACGTAGGCAAATGGACGACAGTACCTGTGCGAAAATGATTCATATTGAAAGCTCTTTCGTCACTGGAAAACGCGAACATATTTTTGGAACGTTCTGTTTACTATGACCATAAGGCTACTATGACTGTATATGCGGTCTTGGTTCTGTGTGGAGGACGGTTGAACTTCATTAGTAGAAGGGGTGGGAGTGAAGTACATTCAGAAACTCAGGTACAATAAAAATTGAAGTAAAAATAAAATGATGTCCCTGTAGTAAGATTTGTATTGCATGAGTGGCTGTAGACAAGATGATCGACACCACTCAGAACCACTGGTATTACCAACACATAGCGACTTATACAGAGTGGTACAGTAAAAGGGTGAAAAAATTAAACAGGAAATAGGGGATGCTAAACAGAACATTTTGAGATAGTGATAGAAATTAACCAAAAAAAAAAAAAAAACAAAACAAAGCAAAACAAAAAAAACAATAATCTAAAAGAAATTAAAATAATAGATCCAGGAGTGACCAAGTAACCCCAGAGTGTGCAAGTAGCCCCGTTGTACGCTAGCTCTAATGTGGGAACTATTGAAGATTTTACTAACATGAACAGATCCAAGGAATCGTGCAGCAATATTTCCAATTTTTTTAAGTTGGTTATTTTACGACTCTGTATCAACATCTAGGTTATTTAGCGTCTGAATGAGATGAAGGTGATAATGCCGGTGAAATGAGTCCGGGGTCCAGCACCGAAAGTTACTCAGCATTGCTCATATTGGGTTGAGGGAAAACCCCGGAAAAAACCTCCACCAGGTAACTTGCCCCGACCGGGAATCGAACCCGGGCCACCTGATTTCGCGGCCAGACGCGCTAACCGTTACTCCACAGGTGTGGACTATTTCCAGTTTTCAAGTAGTGATCACAGAAAACTTAAAAGAAAAAAGTTCATTTAGTCTATATCTTTGCTTGGTAACTGAATGAGAGTTTTAATTAGATCAACAAAATCCAATATATTAGCAGTGATTCTCAAACGGGGGTCCTCGACTCTCTGGGGAGCAAAAGAGCAGTTAATGGGGCGCCGTAAACAAATAATAATAATAATAATAATAATAATAATAATAATAACAGTAACAAAATAACGATAATAATAATAATGATAATAATAACAATAGCAATAATAACAATGATAATAACAATAAAATTAATAATAATAATAATAATAATAATAACAACAATAACAACAATAATAGTAATATAATAACAATAATAATAATAATAATAATAATACAATAATAGTAATAATAATGATAATAATAATGATAATAATAATAACAATAATAAAAATAACGATAATAATAATGATAATAACAATAACAATAATAATAACAATAATAATAACAATAAAATTAATAATGATAATAATAATAATAGTAATAAAATAACAATAACAATAATAATAATGATAACAATAATAATAATAATAAAAATAACGATAATAATGATAATAATAATAACAATAGTAATAATAACAATAATAACAATAAAATTAATAATAATAATAATAATAATAACAATAATAGTAATAGTAATAATAATAATAATAATGACAACAATAATAGTAATAATAATAACAATAATAATAACAACAATAATAACAATAATAATAACAATAATAACAAAAATAATGATAATAATAATAATAATAATAATAATAATAACAAAAATAATGATAATAATAATGATAATAATTTATTTATTTATTTATTTAGAATATTAACGTGCAAAAACAACAGCACAAGGCCAATTACAGTTTTGCACGATACAAAACAGAACAAAACAACAAATGATGATGAGAATGAATGATAGAAAATGGCAATGAGATGAAATACAAACAATATAATGGTCTACATCAATGATTGATCAAATAATAATTATAAAATTATAAAATTAGTACAATGAGAATTGAAATAATGGAATGGTCTACATGAATCAATAGACCAAATGCAAGAAATATATGGACAAATAATTATTAAAATTAGATCAGTGAGAAAAAAACTCAGATATACTACACATTAAATGGATCCAAGTTGAATCCATGCAAATTAGCATATTTAATGCATCTGCAGACCGGAGAGAGAGATTTAGGATTCTTATTATAAAACAATTTATGAAATCTTAAACCATTAGCAGGAATACGAAGACTGATATTGCTTATGAAAGATTCACAATCAATATCACCCTTAATGACTTTGCAAAAAAATAAATAATCAAGATCCTGACGTCTGGTGAACAAACTACCGCAATTGAAATAATTGCATTTAATAATAACAATAATAATAACGACAATAATAACAATAATAATAATAACAATAATAATAATAATAACAAAAATAATGATGATAATAATAATGATAATAATAACAATAATAATAATAAAAATAATGATAATATTAACAATAATAATAACAATAATAATAATAATAATAATAATAATAATAATAATAATAATAATAATTTATTTCTACCATTTAAACAACATACAGTTTCAATAAGTTTTGTAATAGTAGAGTTACAGAACTTTCATTGGACCGTTTAAGAACGTTCATCATGCGCATGCGCTCCCCCAAGTTACAAAATGGATCACTCCTCGGTGAGCGACATGTAAGTTTATTTATTTGAATATACAATTTCTTGAACCCTACTTTACCCGAAAGTACATTAGGGTTATGGCTGTAGCCTGACTTTATGTTATTATAATGAGACTTCATGGGTAACCCAGTCTTGCTGCTTGAAATTAACACATATCTACTACAATATTATGAATTAATTACAAGTTCTTAAATATATTACATATAAAATTACAAAACTGTTTATAGCAGCATGTTTTTCTGAACACATCGAATAATGGTTTGTCATGTATTACTTACTTACAAATGGCTTTTAAGGAACCCGGAGGTTCATTGCCGCCCTCATATAAATATGCCATCGGTCCCTATCCTGAGCAAGATTAATCCAGTCTCTACCATCATATCCCACCTCCCTCAAATCCATTTTAATATCTTCCCATCTACGTCTCGGCCTCCCTAAAGGTCTTTTTCCCTCCGGCCTCCCAACTAACATTCTATATGCATTTCTGGATTCGCCCATACGTGCTACATGCCCTACCCATCTCAAACGTCTGGATTTAATGTTCCTAATTATGTCAGGTGAAGAATACAATGCGTGCAGTTCTGTGTTGTGTAACTTTCTCCATTCTCCTGTAACTTCATCCCTCTTAGCCCCAAATAGCACAATTAAGCATTACGTAATAAATTGTTCTAAGGAATAGCCTGAAATGTGGAAATAGGTGATGGAATACCAATAACAATTCTTTCTTGCTAAAAGAATTCCATATTTATCTCATGAAAGTGCTAGAAAACGACTGTTTTTGAAATCACAAATGGCTCGACGGTGAATATACTGAAACCTGACTCTCTTTCCACGTATTTTGTTTGATCTCCTCTTTCAGTTTAACATATTTATGGATTTTTGTTTCATAGTTGGTTTGTACAGCAGAGTACGGTGTAATGGCATTGTCATGTTTAGTATATGCATCTCTGATCTGATTTTTGTACAATAACGCGCATTCTGTTTTTCACTTGCATTTCGTCTCTGTTCCATTCTAATGTAACCTGTTCACATTTTTACCGTAAAGTTTAGTATTTATGATCCCGTGTGCTATCGTCCACAGACTATACTGTCTAAATGTTGGTGTACAATTCTTGCAAAACGACCGTGTCTCCGTGTACAAATGTACATTGGTCAGCGTGTTAAATTTAATATTCCTGTAATGCACTCCATGGTTTCCTCATTTTCTATCGGTAGATTCTACTACAATTGAAATTCTTACAGGATCCAGTTGAGACGAAAAGAGATAAAAACAGATACAAATGCAAGGTACAAATGTAAATACAAATTAAAAATGAAAAAAAGACAAATACATACTATGTAAATAAAAGACACATATAGATATAAATTACAAATACAAAATAAAAAAAAATAGACCAACATAGATATCACAACCAAAAAATGTAAGATATAGCTATAAATGGCATATTACAGAATAACAAATACAGTAGATAGCAATACTATAGCGAGTTACAGGAGAATGGAGGAAGTTACATAACGCAGAACTGAACGAATTGTATTCTTCACCTGACATAATTAGGAACATTAAATCCAGACGTTTGAGATGGGCAGGGCATGTAGCACGTATGAGTGAATTCAGAAATGCATATAGAGTGTTAGTTGGGAGACTTGAGAGAGAAAGATCTTGGTGAGATTAAGAGGTAGATGGGAGGATAATATTAAAATGAATTTGAGGGAAGTGGTTTATGATGGTAGAGACTGAATTAATCTTGCCCAGGATAGGGATCAATGGCGGGCTTATGTGAGGGCGGCAATAAACCTCCGGGTTCTCTAAAAGTTATTTGTAATACGTAAGTAATCATAGCTTAGATCTTTCATGGAAATATCGTCACAATTTAATTTTTAAAATATGAACTTCGCCACTGTTAAATTTGATCTGGATAGTTTCAGTTTTATCAGGTACTTTTTATATATTGATATAGATTTTCTGAATTTCAAAATAGTAATATGCAAATACGCACAAAACCAACCAGCGGTAAGTCTAAAATTCCACATTCAGTATTCCCAACCTAACACACATAACAATTTCCCTCTTCTTACCGCTTAAGTGACATATTGATTTTACTGCTTTAGGCTTTTAACATATTATTTTTAGAGACGTTCAATATAGTAATAATTATAAATTGGAAACTTACCATTGCAATTTCACCTAAATTGCACTGTTAATTATTGTTTTTAAATATTTGCAAACATTAAGTAAACTCTACAACTCCATTAAAGTTACTGTATTTCGTGATGCATGTAACATTAAGGAAGCCGTTTGTTTTAAGTTCGCATTTATAGACTGGGGGAAAAAAAGACAGACTGATATCACGGCCTGCTGGAGAATAGTAAACACAGAAAACATTTTAAAGCTACAATTTTGAAAATAGATATTTTTGTTTTGCAAATTTGCCGTCATTGAACAGAAACCAAGATGGAGATTTCATTGCAACTAATTAGAAATTCCTCTTTCAGGTATGTAATAAACGATCTTCGCACAAAATAATGTACGATACACGAGCTGTATGTTTTCTTTCAATTTTCGGAAATTAAAAAAGCTCAACTACGTTTCCCTTTTTCAAACTCTTCCTCGAACATGAAAAGTTCAACATACCGCTCTTGTAACGCATATTACTATTTTGAGAGTCTTCCATTTGAGCTTTAATTTTATAGTCATTGTTATTATTTATATTAAATTTAACAGCGGTATAAAATCACAACACAATACTATAAATATTTCTTACAGACGCTACAGAAGCCTCAGTACCTCAGTGAGGTGCTTTTGTCTGGCTTTCCTGAAGAGACTGATTAAATTTATTCATCCAGCCTTGAGAACTACGTTCGTAGCATTGCGTAAGCTATACACAGGGTTGGCTCCGTTTAATGTGGAATACCAGTGGACAGATTTCCGAACTCGCAGCAACAACAATAGGTCTGCTCCACAATGGAGTTTCATAACTTGCGAGAGTCTTCTAATATCCTCGGAGACGCTATCTCTAGCTGCTGAAATATGCAATAAGCGAGTAACCCCTGTAGCATCGCAATAGGAATTCCATAACTTCCACATTTAGTTTCCTTCTGGTGTTAAAGGTCCAGAGATCAAATGTCTCAGGGATGAACAAACTTGCATTTTTTCCTTCTTACTATCTGCATACGACTCCTTTCTCATACCAGATATCCATATTAAATCGCCCTTCACGGCGACTCAAAGCATCTTTCCCAGGGGACGCTGTTTTGAGATTAATTCCATCCCAAAGCTCTGAATGCTTCCCCAGATCTCTTGTTTGCCGTATGTTATAAGTAGGGACCGCATTCTCTCTCAGGGTGTACGGATATAAGGTTACTTGTCCATATACTGTTTTCGCTGTAAGAAAAATCCTAATGTTAAATTGTGACCTAGCCACTGTCTCCACTTGGGCGGCCAATTTCGGACTCGCACTTAATCCAAGTAAGACTCAAGCCATAATTATTGGACATAAGCGTTTAGTTAACTCCCTTAATAACAGCAATCTTTCAGTTGTTACCCTTAACAACACGCTAATCCCTTATTCATCTGTCGTAAAAAATCTTGGCTTCTTTTTTGATAATAATCTAAGTTGGAATTTTCAACTTAAAGAAACGATAAAAAAAAAACATCTGTTTCTCCATTCACTGTTCGAGTCGCTTGAGAAACTTCTTGCCCCAGCAACTAAAACTTACCCTGGTACAAACCCTAGTAATGCCGCACTTCGATTATTGTGACGTTTTGTTAAGTGACCTAAGTTCTGAACTGTCAGTCAAGTTACAGCGAGCTCAGAATATGTGCGTCAGATACGTGTGCAACATCCGACGATATGATCACATATCACCGTCCTTCGCAAGTCTTTCGTGGCTCCGACTTAAAGAACTTCACACTCTTTCTCTTTACTCTATCGAATTCTGCACACCTCAACACCAAATTACCTTTCGTCTCGTTTCTCTTATCTATACTCTAACCACGACGTAAATACCAGATCACTTATCTGTGGCACGCTAAGTATACCTCTTCATAGAACATCTTGTTATTCATCATCTTTTACAGTATCCACCTCGCGTCAATGGAATTCCTTGTCACAAAGTATTAGGGACTGCAAGACAATAAACACCTTTAAAAATAGCTTAAAAGATAACCTTATTAGCATTTCACTACAATCATACTGATTTAAACTATCACTGACTACATTGTTACTTCTTTCATTAGACATCATCCTGATTGTGCTGTATTTTCAAAATTGTCTCATAATAATCTCTTTCTATTATCTAATATCATTTGAAATATATTAACATTCTATGTATTTTAGCTTAATTCTGCTACACAGTTCATTTCAGTGTTTAATTAATTGTTCATAGTATTTTGTTGTTTAATTCGTAAATAACTCTTGTATACATGTAACACTCATCTAAATCAAATTGTTGAATTCTTTGTAAGTTCATGCATTTATGTATATACACTTTTTGCTGGTTGAGTGGAAGAGAAGGCCTTACGGCCTTAACTCTGTCAACTAAAATAAATTATTATTATTATTATTATTATTATTATTATTATTATTATTATGTAAACATAAGCACATTGCTGTCATATCCGTGATTGGCTCGCAGTCGAAACACTCACATGACGCAGGAAAATATAGTTCGTATTTGGAAACCATAATCTTGTATTATTTGAAAATAAAAAATTGAATTCTACTTCTTAAATACGATGAAACATTTAACTTCATTCATATGTAAAACGCTATGTAAGAGAAAAGCTACTTTTATATTTTGTAATGTACTATGAACGCGGATGAATACCAACAGTAATACCGAGGTAGTCTGTTCCTGTAACAAGCTGGCGTCACTTTAGCTCGTAGTTGTTCACGTAAGCACGTGATACTGAAGTATGGCTTCTGCGTTCTCAGTGTCTGTGGTTATTAATCATAAGAGTGGATATCCTCTCAAAAACCGACAAAAACAAAATAGTCTTAAATGTATATTATAAGTTAAGTGGGTTTTAATTACAGTAATTATAAAGTAAATGTTTCCTAAGCAAACGAATGCATAGTAGTGAGGTTAGGCCTACTTGACGAGTAACGGGAAATGTTTAACATGAAACAGAATGTACAACAGTAGGCGGGAACACGTACTGAGAATCTATGGCGCCAAATAGCGGCCAATGAAGCCTCACTTCAGTCACGAGCTATTGTTTACATTAGGATTTTTCTTACAGCGAAAAGATTATAGACTACATTGACATAACGTCATGTTTGGCGTGTGCCACAGATACTATCAGGGGACATTTGAATCTTGTTTGCCATACAGTTCACGTTCTATTCATGATTCAGAACTGTAACTCGCAGGTCGTTCACAATGCATTATAATGATAAAGACTGTTACTAAGATTATCTTTATTACAATTTAAATTATTTACACACAGATAGGTGAAAAGTCGCTTTCCCCAAACACTCCTTACATTTAATTACATTCAATTTACATTTGGCTACACATTCCTTTACAGATTTTGTTCAAAATGGAGGCCCTGTTTCTCGATACACAATTCACAGCGTTTGGACACTGATTTACAGATGGCAGAACATAACTCACGATTTTCATCGATTTTCACGAATGACTGTTCGATCAGCTGTCGCAACTGATGCAGATCCTGCGGTTTCTGAGCAAAAACATCATTTTTCAGGAAAAATCACATTACGTCAGATCATGTTTTTCTGTGGTTAATTTGCGATTCATTGCAAGAAACTAGCAGTTATTGCATATCCAACACTTGTCCTTCTCTTCGAAATATTGAACTCTTCTATTCCTTCGCACCTGTCGTCTCGCTTCACTTACCTTTCTTCCCACCACAATCTGAACACACGCTCTCGCCATGAAACAATACTTACAATACCATCCCATTGCACCTCCTCATACTCATCCTCTTTCACAATTGCCCTGCCAAGACTCTGGAACTCGCTACCTGCTAGCATCAGGGACTGTCGAAATAAAATTCAATTCAAGCGCAAACTTACTAGGCACTTGGTCAGTAATTGAGACTCGTTCAGACATGGTTTCTTGTAAATAGTTCTCTTAATCTATCACAAAATATCTCAATATATGGTAATTTCATCACTATAGAATTTTGTTATTGTAGATTTAATTTGTAATTCAGTAAATACAAAAATATTCTTTGTGTTTAACTTCTATGATAAAATGTCTAGCTTTCATTAATCAGTCCACACCTGTGGAGTAACGGTAAGCGCGTCTGGCCGCGAAACCAGGTGGCCCGGGTTCGAATCCCGGTCGGGGCAAGTTGTCTGGTTGAGGTTTTTTCCGGGGTTTTCCCTCAACCCAATACCAGCAAATGCTGGGTAACTTTCGGTGCTGGACCCCGGACTCATTTCACCGGTATTATCACCTTCATATCATTCAGACGCTAAATAACCTAGATGTTGATACAGCGTCGTAAAATAACCCAAGAAAATAAATAAAAAATTCATTAATCAGATAATCTTGTCGTACTTCAATTTTTATTGTAATTGTAATTCTAAATTTAATATTAATTGACGGCCTTATGTCTACCAGGTCAAATAAATAAATACTAAATACTAAAAATACTAAATAAAACAAAACAATAACAAGACATGACATCGGAAAGACAGTTGACGAACGAACACGGTTGTCAACCCATCACTTACTACACCTTCCATTTGTTTATTCAAGTTATGACATCTGTATATGTGTACAAGTATGAAACCTAAGAACGAATATTGGGGAAAGCGACTTTTGACCCACCTTGTGTATTTACTTGTTTAGTTAATTTTTATTGCCAGAGTTAAGAATATGAGAGAAATACAAATATAAATAATATCAATACAGAAAACAATGGAATAATAATAATAATAATAATAATAATAATACAGACGTGGACAAATTATTAGCAAAATTTAAGATTTTTATTATATATTTTTAAAATATGATTCTTCAATTTTGACTACAGTTGACATTTTTGTGCATTTCCAAATTATTAGCAAAATTGAAGATTTGTATTGTATATTTTTTAAAATTTAACTCTTCAATTTGGACTACATTTGATATTTTTCCATATTTACAAATTATTAGCAAAACTGAAGGTTTTTATTATATATTTTTACAAAATTCGATTCTTCAATTTGGACCTCAGTTGACATTTTGGATATTTCCAAATTATTAGCAAAATTGAAGATTTTTGTTTTATATTTTTACAAAATTTGACTCTTCAATGCAGTTAACATTTTTGCTAATTTACAAATTATTAGCAAAATTGAAGATTTTTATTATATATTTTTACAAAACCTGACTCTTCAATTTAAACTACAGTTGACTTTTTGCATATTTCTGTCTTCTATAATGAAGGAAATATGCAAAATTGTCAACTGTAGTCTAAATTGAAAAGTCAAATTTTGTAAATAGAATTATCATAAAAAATCGTCAATTTCGTTAATAATTTGTCCACGTCTGTAATGATAATAATAATAATAATAATAATAATAATAATAATAATAATAATAATAATAATAATATACTACTCCTATGTTAATTACGTTACTTTGTAGTGTTGCAGTGAGAATGAGACCAAGATATACGAGCATAACGTGTCCATCAAAATTTAACAGGGGTCACAAAATCTTGCGTTGCTTATTTCTTGCGGTAACCTCTCCATGAAAATTGAATGCATTGGTAATCTATACCCATTCGTCATTCTTGGCCTTGATTTTCACACCGTTTGGTTTGTTCTTCCATTTCAGACTATCTTTGTATTTGGTTACTAATTCCACTAACAATGACTTTTCTATATTAGTAAAAGTAGAACCTTCATTTCTTTCCACGTCACCAGTTTCGCGGTTCATTTTCTATAATACAGTAATTGCGAAAGAGATCGTAAACTGGGCTGCAAAAGAAATGCCGAGTCGAAGAAGTCGCTACTGATTTGAAATGTTGTCGTGTTTACGAGGACATATATATATATATGAAATAATTATACAAACACATCTGAACTGGCCTGAATTTTCTAGAGTTTTAATTCCATGCAAAGGAGAATTGTGTAGTTAAATGTTTCAATAATTAGATTCAATTTTCAGTTCTGTATCTATATTTATAATACAACTAGTGGCTTGTGCAGAAAATGCTGCAAATTAAGTTCATTAGACATTCAAATAAACATTTTTCCGATTTATTTTCAATGAAGAATACCAGACATTCTGAAAGTTATTTGCTTCCATAATAATGAAAGAGACTCTCTCTCGAGCCAATACTGAAGAGAACCACGCTTATAAATATCTACACCACACCGCCATTAAATATATCAAAAAGACCCAACCCCACTTGATTAATAACTATAAAAATATTTTATTTTTAATAATATTATTATCTTACGTAAGTTTTATAGCTTTCAGTAATATATACTATATATACTATATAGCCACCACTCAGTAAAATATAGAAAAAAAATCTAATTTAAGTTATTCTCTACATCTACTTATATAACCCCAAAACGTTTCACTTTCATATCATTAATATGGAATTAATATGTATAATTAATGAAAAATAGTCACATCATGGCATTAACTACAATAATATTTCATTTCTAATGGTAATAATGTCATCAAACCACCTCAAGTTTTGTAGTTTTTAATATCCAATACACAGCTGTACCCAGAAAATTACACACCACAGAATCGAACCTGTAAATTATTTTTAGTAAGTTAAGTTTTTAATAACCAATTTAATCTAAATATGTCAGCATTCTTGCAGATCATGGCCTTCGTGTAATATTGTTTATAGTAGTGTGTGTTTTGTTTTATTCTGAAATGCAATTAGCTAGTTCTCAAAACTGACGACAGATGGATTTTGGAAAATAGGAAAATTATGTTGAAAAATTTACATTTCACTTAAAACTACAATTTTCTGAAGAACTTTGAGTTCCAAGCTTCAAAATGAGGGATCATTTATTGAAATCCTTTCAGCCGTTTCCCCGTAATTTCCATTACCAGTTCAAATTATATATATATATATATATATATATATATATATATATATATAATATTTGTATTTATAATAAAATAAAATTTATACATTTTTTGTTAATGCAATATGAAACGTAACTGGCCGTATATATCGATTGTAACAATGACAGCATCCATAAAGAAGGCTCTGGAATACCATACAAACTACAGTTTCATTATTTTCGTGTGGTATTCTTATTAAAGCTTTAAAATAAAAGTATATGAACAATTTAAAATCAATTCTTATTAAATAATAACTTGATCATGTTATAAAAGTAGTATCTACATGTTTTTAAAAACAAATCTCAGCTTTCCACCTCGTTATGTTTGCTAAAGTCCTCGGAAAACGATATAATTTCGTATCGACATTTGTTTTGCAGTCCAGTGTACATAGTATTACCACAGTCTACTATATACAGTCACGAAGCTTGAGTTTTGAGGTTGCTAGAAACAATAGACTGTGACGGTAGTATTTTGCATAGCCTGTAATGAGGCGATATTAGCGCTCCTAGTGATGAGCAACTACCTAATGTTTGCATATTTACTACGTATTGAGCTTCGCGACTGTATATACTAGACTGTGATATTACTAATATTGCATAGGTTTTCTCTATGTCACGTGGGTGAAACGCGTTCAGAAGAGCTTTGGTTCTGAAACGGTCTCCATGATTCATACTATTCCCAATTTTCGGGAGACTTAAAAAATATATATTAGTTAATATCCGTCTGGAAATTGATACTGGAACCGAAATACACGAAATAATGTTAACACAATTGAACCAGTCGGAGCTAAAAGGAACTAAGTCACTTTTCACAACTTTTCAGGAGAAGCAAAAAAAATTCCAATAATAACAGAAATGTATGTATTATTTTTATGTTGTAGAAGACAAAAGAATATTTAAAAATCTTAGTTCCTTCTTCCACCGTTCGATGCGCTTGACATCCGTTGCTCAAATTGTTGCATAACCACAAACTGCATATTTTGACTTAGTTTCTTTTAGCTGCGACCGATTCAATTGTTAAAATTTTTATGCTCGACCATGCCGAAATGTAGTAATTATATACCTGGTAGCAGCCCTTTAATGGACCTCATTAAAGTACACCTATTCATTAAAGTTCAGGTTTTCCACCAATCAGAAAGCAATATGAAAGCGCAAGTATCGATTATTCTCGGATATGCAATCGAAAGACAACTAGCCAAACGTCACGGAGGCTGTCCCAGAAGGTTATGTTCTGTTACTATAATAATTAGCCTTAATTGTAAATATTATTCAAATAAATTCAATTTGTCATCTCGTTTTTCAATGTCTAAATCAATTTCCTGGTTATATCAAGATTAATGTTCATTTTACTCTCTAGGTTATATCAAGGTCAATGACATTATTGTTCCTCGGAAAAAATCAATACTTTCGCGTCTGCTCATATCTCACAATTCAGCTCCCCAATCAGATAAGAATAATATGAATACTTATGAATAATTTCAAGTTAGAAATGTGGTCGAGCATAAAAAGTCGTATGAAACTTGCCTATAATGGTAATTAAGACGCTCGAATGAAAATGATGAAACTCGCTTGCGCTCGTTTCATAAACATACTCGCGTCTTAATTACTACCATTATAGGCTCGTTGCATAATGTACTATAGCGTGTCTTAAAAACATGTTAGTGCATTTTTTTTACATTTGTTGATTAAACCTGGCCTTACAGTCCTGCATGTCTGTGAAGCAATTCGCCGATAATGCAGAGATAGTGCCAAGTTTATGATTATTGTAGAAGGTCTCAGTGTTTTGAAAGCTAATAGTGAGCGTGTACAAGGGACTACAACTGGAAGGAAAGCAACAGCTGTTATAGCGACATTGTTATCATACAAGAATCTCTACCGCAATACTGAAACGAGTCTAGGTTCAACTAATAATGCATTGCAATGCTCTGTAATATTAAGTTGATGTAGTTTTGTTAGCGGTTCATGATCTCAATTACCTTCTAGTGCAACAACACGTATCTTGCTTTAATATCAGCATCGCAGCGGTATTGTGATCCCGTATATGAGGGAGACTATTAACAATAGTAATAATCATTACCGTCATGTTCTTGAGGTTAGATTTAGAAGACAGTCGTAGCTTCAGAATGAATAAGGAAACCCAAACCATGAAGAATAGATAACATTTTCATTTTTGATTTCATATTCTCTGAAATGTTCTCCTTCTAAAAGTACATAGGGGAGAGTCGGGTAGTATCGGACATCGGGTAATATCGGACAGTGGGTTTCTTTCGTCTACCACCATATTTAGTTATTTAATTTAATTTAATTTAATTAATTAAGTTATTTAATTAGAATTAGAGTCTGGCTGGCCGGAAGAGAAGGCCTACTGGCCTTAGCTCTGCCAGATTAAATAAATAAATTATTATTATTATATGGTAGTACCTGAATGATATGGTTACTTTTCTCTATGCGACATCACAGAAACGTACCCATGTCAATCAGGTACTATCATCGTGTGGTAGATGAAAGAAACTCACTGTCCGATATTACCCGCTGTCCGATACTACCCGACTCTCCCCTAAAACATATACACTATTCAATCCTAAAGAGCTATTTTTTTAACCCACCATATGAGATGTACGAAACATTTTCAGTGACATATTCCGTAACTTTACATTTGCTGTAAATAATGCACTTTTCCACGGAACATTGAATACAGTCTAGTACAGTGTTCCTCAAGATTTTATGATGACGAGTCCCCGTCTTTCTTACATTACTTTAGTGCTGTCCTCTGGCAAAAGTAAATAAAGTTCAAATATCTTCTGATCGAACGTAAAGTAGCCAGATATTTAATTTTTTAAGTTGGTTATTTAACGACGCTGTATCAACTACTAGGTTATTTAGCGTCGATGAGATTGGTGATAGCGAGATGGTATTTGGCGAGATGAGGCCGAGGATTCGCCATAGATTACCTGGCATTCACCTTACGGTTGGGGAAAACCTCGGAATTTAAATTTTCACAGAGCAGCTTTTATAATATTTGTATTATTATTATTATCATTATTATTATTATTATTATTATTATTACTACTACTATTAACAAATGGCTTTTAAGGAACCCGGAGGTTCATTGCCACACTCACATAAGCCCGCCATCGGTCCCTATCCTGAGCAAGATTAATCCAGTCTTTATCATCATATCCCACCTCCCTCAAATCCATTTTAATATTATCCTCCCATCTACGTCTCGGCCTCCCCAAAGGTCTTTTTCTCTCCGGCCTCCCAACTAACACTATATGCATTTCCGGAGTCGCCCATACGTGCTACATGCCCTGCCCATCTCAAACGTCTGGATTTAATGTTCCTAATTAAGTCAGGTGAAGAATACAAACCGTGCAGTTCTGCGTTGTGTAACTTTCTCCTTTCTCCTGTAACTTCATCCCTCTTGGCTCCAAATATTTTCCTAAGCACGTTATTCTCGAACACCCTTAATCTCTGTTCCTCTCTCAAAGTCAGAGACCAAGTTTCAGAGCCATGTAGAACAACCGGTAATATGACTGTTTTATAAATTCTAACTTTCAGCTTTTTTGAGAGCAGATTGGATGATAAAAGCTTCTCAACCGAATAATAACAGGCATTTCCCATATTTATTCTGTGTTTAATTTCCTCCTGAGTGTCATTTATATTTGTTACTGTTGCTCCAAGATATTTGAAATTTTCCGCCTCTTCAAAGGATAAATTTCCTTTTTTTTTTATATTTCCATTTCGTACAATATTCTGGTTAGAGAGACCATTATTTGATAATTATTATTACTGTTATTATTCTCATTATTATTATTATTATTATTATTATTATTAGCATCATTATTGCTATTATTTTTTTTTTTGGTACACACGGGTTTATCTTCCCCTTTGAAATTATGTGCGTGAAGATAGAGGGTGTAATTTAAAATTCAAAAGTGATGGTGAGAGAATAAAGGTGTGGAACTGAAAATTTAATCAGCAGCGGTTTTGAATTTATCTTTAAAAACTAAGCCCACATTGTTTTTCCTCAAAATCCTGTCATCTAAAATTATACACAATCATGTCACCTGAGCATCTAAAATTGTACACGGTAGGAAGTTTTGAAATGAAAACATGGTCTGTTTTGTGCAAGTATAAAAAGAGATGGAAGTTTTAGATCTCCTTGTTTATTTATACCATAAATATAAATAAATCGATCGTAATATTTCTTGGTTGACGTTTTTCTTTCTCAATTTCTCTCTTACTTTCTCCTTCAGAGTTTTCGCTCTCCCAGCTTATCTCACATCAATTTATAAACCGACGCAGTCCATTCCACTCAGTTCTGAAATGCAAGGAGATAAAAAAGCACGAGCTGAGGTCAACAAATCATCCAATGCTGCGTTTCTCGTAGCACTATTACTACCACCATATTCTGATGTTTATAAAGAGTGTAACTAAAATACGCGTCAAAATTTTGGCAAAACATTTCTCACATATAGATGAAAATATTATGTTATAAGAAAATTGGATAAAAAGTATTGGCAACACTGCTGTTACGTCAGCCACGTAAGTCAGATAACTTTAGGGCGGATTTCATCATTCATACTCAAATTTAAGTCTCCATTATTGTAGTTTCCATTACATTAAATCTTGGTTTAAGAAAGACAGCCATATTTGCATTTCACCACACTTTTAAGGACAGATTATACCTCTAAGGAAGATTTAAATTTAAGGACTCGATTTTGACGACTATGCAAAATAAGAAACAAAAATGTATTATAAAGCGGAATTACTTCTTTACTGAACTTGACAACAATGAGTTTACTCTCCGTTTTCGTCTTGGTAAAATTTCAGGTTTTGAAATCCTGGCGAAGATTCAACATCATAAACTGGAAACCGAAACATAAAAGTGAATATATTTTCCATGTTTTGATATACATTTTAACATTCAAGTGTATTATTTATTTATAAAGAATATTGAAGTCTCATAACACTAATTAACAGTGTGCAAAATTAATTGCCGTACATAATTGCTGTAGAATGTAAGCTTTCGATACGTTCACTAACCTAACTTTCATATCCGAAAATCACATCTCACTGGAAACTAATCTTCTACTGATTCATTGCGGACCAGAAGGCTTTGCCATAGCTATATTCAGCGACGTAATAATTCTCAACAATTGAAACATATGACATGCTACTAAAATTCACTAAAATGCTGTCTACTGGTTGTAAAGCACATTAATATTACATGTTTATTTCTTTTCTAGAAATCACGCTGTTTCTCGCATACATTTCCATATTTTCTACTGTTATTTTTTGTATTTTATTACTAATTTAAGCAGTATTTTATCTCCCTAAAAATTGGCTCTTTTAATCCTCTTCCAGCTTTTTGCACTCATATTTAATCAATAATGTTCGTACGTCTTCCTGATCGTCACTTTTCAATATCTCTTGAAATCGACACCGATTCTGAATGTTTTTCTATGATATAAAAACCTGAAAGCTGATTGATTCTTCCTCCAAATGTGTTCTATTGGCTGTACTGCAACAATAAGTCATTAGCAAAATGGCTTCTCTGTATGTATGCCGTGCACTTCTGTACTAGACAAATGAACTGTAAAAATATCATCGAAAACTAGTAGTGTGTATAATATAATAGTGTTACGTTACGCGTGGGTGCTTGACAATCCCCCAACGTCTTCCAGCCATATTACAATAAAAATTAACAGCCTAAAAATAGAGACAAGCACTTTATAATTCCGAAGACGATATTTTAGGAAGGTATTCAGTCGCCGAACAGTGTAGCCATCATACAAATAATTAAATATAAACATTCATAACCTTGGGGTCTATAAGACCCCTACGCGACTACTTACGGCAGGCATGTCAATTGATGTCCACAGGAGCAAGTGCGCGCTTTAGAGCCCAGGAGAGCCTGAGCGCTTTACAGCGGAAAGGAAAGAGACAGACGAAAGAGGTGGTATATGCCGCTTGGTCGAGCTATATTCAGGGATGGCCAGCACTGATTCAATAGATAAAGGGAAGAGAACTTATTAAAACTGTATCCATGGTAATTTTTAAGACTTGTCTGAGAAGTATAATGCATTACAATAACGTAAGTTTTAATTTTAATGCTCATTTTTCACAAGTTTGATTTTTTATTCAAAAGGAATATTTTCTCAACTTTTCGTATAGAAAAGTGGAATTCTCAGGCATAGGCCTATTTATTTAGTAGCCTTACAGAATGTTTTCGTAAATCTAATATACCGTATATACGTATTACTGAAGATAGTGTATTGAACATTTTGAAAATTGTTTGTAAGGAAATGAATTAACAAAGCAACTACTGTTACATCATAAGCAAAAGATACGTGCCCATGTGTTGTAAAAATGTCAGCTCTATAGCTTCAGCACATTTCGAGAAAATAATGTATTATTCTGATGATTGGAAGTTGCTTACCAATATCACCTTGAAAGCATAATGCGATAAGAGTTTTGTTATGTAATATTAGTTACACTTAAAACAGATACAGTACCTAGGTAACTTTGCTTTGTACTGTAATATTGTTTTGATTAGTTTATTGATTACTTTTGTAAGGCTAAAGATACCATGAATATAAATTCCAAACTTATCATGTCATACTCAATCTCTTTCTTTGGAATATCACTTTCTTTATGAATGATGTGTTTCATCCACTTAATACAGTATAATATTATACTACTATGGAATTTAAGTGAATATTCCTTCTTAACTCTCTATTATGTTATTAAGATTTAAAACACAAGTGCAATATTAAGAAATCAGTGTTAGTACTTTTGTTTACAGACAATATAGATAATATCAAACAGAAAGAAGCCATATAAAAATAATGACATAAAATTTCACGTACCGTTTGAAGTTTGTGCACCACTGTTTTCTTAATCCAACAGGTTGCTTATTCATATACACAACCCTTCCTCTTTCCATACTTAGCGCTTGCTGCCCGCGCACGACGTCAAGGTCAGAAAAATGCGCTTGCTTTGACAACACTGACTTATTCATTATGCAGTGTATATTATACTGTCTACAGCACATTAGCGTACAATATAGAGAATGAAGTTAAATTGAAAAATAATCATAATTTGGATATTTAAACACATTTTTTTTAATGGTGGCCGTTCATTTCGATACAGGCTTCAGTTCTAACGTGCATATTATCGCACTATAGACGTAATTCCAATTACCAGGTTCATACTTCGTATCAGTAATTCATGTTGAAATAATTCTGTACCTACTCTATAAAAGAGATCTTACGTACTGTAAATTCAATCTTCACTTCTGCCCGATCCGAAAAGATAAAATTATTCAGACATGCTATCTACTGTCCGTCCAAGTTGTTACGTCGCAGCGTCGTAGAAAGGGAGGAAATCACGTGACAGTTAATTAATTAACGAAGCCCTTTTATTTAAGTTATTTTAAACAATTGTATGGGTATAATGTTACGTAGACGTCCAATTCCTAACAGAAATTAATGTTCCCAGAAAAGAGCTAATACAGCCCAGCCACTAGCATTTACAGAGAGGCGAATAGAAGCGGGTGGGGGAAACCGGGATGCGACGTAGGCAAATGGAAAATGATGCAATATTGAATACTCTTTCGTCACTGGAAAACGCGAAGATATTTTTGGAACGCACTGTTTACTATGACAGTAAGGCTACTATGACTGTATATGCGGTCTTGGATCTGTGTGAAGGACGGTTGAACTTCATTAGTAGAAGGGGTGGGAGTGAAGTACATTCAAAAACTCAGGTAAAATAAAAATTGAAGTAAAAATAAAATGATATCTCTGTATAAACTGTATTCAATGTTTCGTGAATAAGTGCATTATTTACAGCAAATATAAAGTTGCGGAAGATGGCATTGAAAATGTTTGGTACATCTCATATGATGGATTAAAAAATAGCTCTTTAAGAGTGAATAGTGTATATGTTTTTATGTACCTCTATAAGGAGAACATTTCAGAGAATATATTGCAGTAAGAAATAAAAAATGAAAATGTTATCTATTCTTCATGGTTTGGGTTTCCTTATTCATTCTGAAGCTACGACTGTCTTCTAAATCTAACCTCAAGAACATGAGGATAATGATTATTACTATTGTTAATAATCTCCCTCATACACGGGATCACAATACTGCTGCGATGCTGATATTAAAGCAAGATACGTGTTGTTGCACTAGAAGGTAATTGAGATCATGAAACGCTAACAAAACTACATCAACTTAATATTACAGAGCATTGCAATGCATTATTAGTTGAACCTAGACTCGTTTCAGTATTGCGGTAGAGATTCTTGTATGATAACAATGTCGCTATAACAGCTGTTGCTTTCCTTCCAGTTGTAGTCCCTTGTACATGCTCACTATTAGCTTTCGAAACACTGAGACCTTCTACAACAGTGGTCGGCAGATGCTGCAGTTATGACGTAAGAGCCAGTCAGGCCTCAAGAGCTTGGAAGAGCGAGCAGTTGAGTCGTATTACTGTTAACACGCACCAGCGCAGTGACATCAGTGCAGCAATGATACGACAGTTCTTGGAGATAAATTGATGGAATTGCATTCCTGTATTTTGCTAGGGAATAACTACTCTGCGGTCATGATGGCAACATTCTTGGCAAATTCCCCGTCATTAAAGGAACGCATGTTCTTTGCAATGGCTAGTGAAATCCTGTATCTGAAGCCTTAAGCTTACCATTGATTCACTGACAGTGTGTTCCCTAGCTTCACTTAACAATTTATCTTTCAATTGCTGCACTAGTACTTGTCGGTATTCTCCCCCATATTTGTCGTAATCATTTGTGTGGCATACAGAATAATGGCATTGTATATTGCATTTCTTTACATGCTGAAACAGCTTGCCACAAATCAAACACTTCGCCATTCCTCCATACTTCATAACACAGTTCGATCTCGACAAAGCATTTAACTTGGGCACGGTAGTAACACAAAGTGATGGTGTGTTTCAAAAGTTGAAATATACTTTGCATACTACTCACCAAGTTAGGGCCTATATAGTTCAATCTGTATATTGTGTAGGAAAATGTCTGTTAAAAACACTTGAACTGTTTTCAAGTTTCCGAGTAGACAAAGTGTTGTAGTACTGCTTAAATTATTTATTTCTATATTTTTATATTTATAGCAGTTTCGGAGCCTCATTTATATAATACGAACGCTTCTGCAGCTGGCTGTATTATGAATTTCATATTATTATAAGTATATTAAATTTGATTACAAACCAAAATATTTTGTTACATTGATTTATCACGGTTGTACAGTTTTGTTTTCGTACAAATGTATTGTAATTGTGCTGTTCCCATACTATCTCAGACGAATGGATCGCGCTCTGTCATTGCATAGGCGCCGTACCACCACTGTTCAGTTGAACCTTCTCTCCACGCTGTGCTCAGTATGCAGAGATTGCCGAGCAAAGAGCGTGGCGGCTCCGTGGTATGACGCCACAGAGCACGGAACATGCCGGTCACTGTTCTACAATAATCATATACTTGGCACTATCCCTGCATTATCGGCGAATTGGTTCACAGACATGCAGGTCTGTAAGGGCAGGTTTAATCAACAAATGTTAAAGGCGAGTGTGTGCAGTCCTGAGGAGGTTGTTCCGAGTATCATTCCTCATCTGAAATACGCTGCAGTTCCTTCGTGTGAAGTTGAGAGATCGTTCTCCAATTATAAGATCATTCTAACTGACAGAAGGCAATAGATGACCGCGGAAGGTATGGAAACATACAATTATTAATTGCGTCTCCAAACAATAATGAAGTGAGATTGAATCACATGTGAACCCTGTAATTTTTTAAGTTCTGTTTTCTTATTTTTTTTTTGTGAAAAAAAAATCTATTATACTAAAGCTTTAATGTCTTTAATGAACAGAACTAGACTCTTGCGGAAGTTTCTAAGTAGTCTTAAATGACCAAGTTGTTATTTTTCTCCTCTCTCTTCTTTTTTTTTCTCTTTTCTTTTTTATTATCTTCATATATTACTTAATCATTTGTGTTTGTATGCCATTTAGTAGGACTTTGCTAATCGAGATTTATGTCTTGTCAACCATATGTATTCTCCAATTACTATATTAACTGAATAATATATCTCAAGTAAATTAATCGTCCAATTTGTCACGGGCATTTTAGGTCTTATAAATTTTGTGTGTGTGTGTGTGCGTGCGTGCGTGCGTGTGTGTGTGTGTGTTTTTTTTTTCCCCTTATGTTATGTAACTGATTTTGATTATGTGTAATTTTCTACTTTATTTTATATATTATGTAACCGATCTTGAAAATTTGTAATTTTATATTATGTAACTGATCTTGTCTATTGTAATTTCCTACTATATTTTATGTAATTTCTAAGGTATTTTCTTTTGTGTTGTTTTGTAATCAAATTTGTATCTCATGTATATTACTGAAACCTGGTTGAGTGGAAGAGAAGGCCTCATGGCCTTAACTCTGCCAGGCAAAATAAACCTACTACTACTAAAGCTTAGATTTTAAGTTAGGCCTACATATTTTATATAATATTACATATTTATATTACATAAAATCCGGGCTCTGATGATGATGATGATGATGATAAAAAGTGAAAACTAAGGCAGATGTTTACAAATGACGGATCCGTGTGCAGGGTAAGAACTCGGCACTGCCACACAAGGTTTCAACGAAAGCAAATGATGGCGAAGCTCTCGGTTATAATTAAGCCAGCCTTCGTCTACATTCTCCAGATATTTTGTATAACAAGTGCAGGGCGAGAAAACGTCCTATGAAATTCATTCTTCTCCAGCAAATGACTTTTATGATGTGTTGGCGTAAGCATTGTGATTCTTAATTACTGAACACACACCGTGGTGAACACACCCATTCAGTTTTAACGAGATTTACGTAAGCCATGGCTCACATGATGTCAGCAATTGTTGCCGGCGAAGTGAGTTAAATGACATGGGAAGACGAAATACAGGTACAACACACGGTGCTAAAAGAGCTTGGAAATCAGTGAGATTGAATTTCTCGTCTTCTTCAGGCTTAGGTCTTTACACCTATACCGCCGCCTCTAAAATAGAAGAATACTTGTGTTATACATTGTAAAGCTGTTATTTTATTTTTTGTTCCATGTTTTTAGTCATTTCTATTAGATATTGAGTTGATATGTTGGTTAAAATGTATGGAGAAATTCAGTTTTTACTTCTTTCTTTTCTTAGTTTTGGATTTTGTATTATTTTTATTGTTGACCTGTTTTTTGTATGTTGACAGTCTTATTAATAAACCGTGTATAGTTTTTATACGAGACTTATGCAGAGTTGAGACAGAAAACGTTACTAATAAACCGTGAATAAGCGATGGACGTATAAACAGGCTGTAACTATACAATGGGAATTGCTTTGCAGTAGTTATATACACGAAACCCCTTGTTTAAGCGTTGTATATAGCGAAAAAATGGCCGCCCCTCTAACAGCTGTTCGTATCGACAGTCATTTTATGAAGAACAAACCAAAGATCATAGAATTATTAGAATAATATTGCTGTAGCTTGTACTCTTTGACCAAAATGTAGTGTGGTAATCGATTAGAGTCAGTTGTACTATCGATATTTAACACGCCACACTAGAGCGCTCTACCGGATGCAATAGAGAACCTCAGATATTATATTACCTTTCGTAACGAAGTAATGACGAAACTATGACGTAGTTGTGTAATAGTTATATTGTTATACACGACGTATGTAGTGATTATTAGTAAGGAATTTACACACGACTTATAAACGAGCTACTCATTGTATAACTATAAGAAAGTTAAACGTCTGTTATATAGAGTTTTTATTAGTAAGGCCGTGATTGTTTAATAAATTATATTCTTGCTTATTTAGTTGCTTTTACATCACTAAATGCTAAAAATTTTAGTTAGAATTTATAAAACAGTTATATTACCGGTTGTTCTTTATGGTTGTGAAACGTGGACTCTGACTTTGAGAGAGGAACATAGGTTAAGGGTGTTTGAGAATAAGGTGGTTAGGAAAATATTTGGGGCTAAGAGGGATGAAGTTACAGGAGAATGGAGAAAGTTACACAACGCAGAACTGCACGCATTGTATTCTTCACCTGACATAATTAGGAACATTAAATCCATACGTTTGAGATGGGCAGGGCATGTAGCATGTATGGGCGAATCCAGATATGCATATAGAGTGTTAGTTGGGAGGCCGGAGGGGAAAAGACCTTTAGGGAGGCCGAGACGTAGATGGGAAGATAATATTAAAATGGATTTGAGGGAAGTGGGATATGATGATAGAGAATGGATTAATCTTGCTCAGGATAGGGACCAATGGCGGGCTTATTTGAGGGCGGCAATGAACCTCCGGGTTCCTTAAAAGCCAGTAAGTAAGTAAGTAAGTAAGTAAGTAAGTAAATGTTAAAAATTTATTTTCCTATTAAAATGTTTAATCAATAAATGGAATTTCATATGATCTAACATTATTATAATAATCATTGTCAAAGTTAATATCCAATAAATTAGGAAATAAATAATCCATATATTTTCACCAATACTTAAGACGGTTAATATTAATCCTAAAATAATAATAATAATAATAATAATAATAATAATAATAATAATAATAATAATAATAATAATAATAATAATAATAATAATCATAATATCATTATTATTCATTCATTCATTTGTTTATTTATTTATACTGGCAGAGTTAAGGCTATAGGGCCTTCTCTTACACTCTACCAGATCATAAATCCTATGTGATTAATTGAAGAATAACTTAATTTTTTTCGAACAGAAATTTGATGCAATCCTTCAGTAGAACCAATAATGAAAATAATAGCCTTCCTAGTGATTTTTTCTCTTTTGGATTATAATTCATTGTTGCTCTTCCAATTATTTTGATGTTGTTTTTGCATCTTTACAATATTTTCAATGTTTAAGTTCAGTTCTTACATCTTCATCTTTTTTGTCTAAGATTTTATCTAGCCACATGTCTGAGGAACTTTATTTTCTTCTGCTACATTTCTCTTTTCTTGATATTTTCTTAGGATCTAACTTTCTCTGTCACGTAACAATTCAGGAGTTCTAATTACTTTACGAAATTTCATTATGATCTCATTTCAGATTTTTTCCTATATTCGGCGTATTGTCCTAAATAAGTAATTAATTGAAATCATTTATCTAATTTTTCTTCAATTTCATTGCCTTTCTCATATGATATGGAGCAGCTCAAATATTTCAAGGATTTTTCTTGTTCGTATTTTGATATTCTATTCTATAACGGGCATCACGTGACTCCACCAGTCAACAAATGCACATTGTTACCCTTCTTTCAATATGGCGAAGTAGCTACATGTGGTCTGTGCAGTTTTGAGGTTAAGTATAATGAATCCATAAAGCAATTTATCGTGTTAAAGATTTTGAATTAAATGCTGGTGATTAAAACGGATGAGCATTTTTAAATTTCGATGTTTCTAATAATACATATTTTGATGTTAATTTGTTTCAGCTAAGCAAGGAGAAATATCACTTTTAACTCGATGCTCCGCTCTTACGAGATATCGATACTCGAATAACTTCTAACTTACTGTGCTTTCATTTTGTTCTTTTGTTAAAAACTCTTTTGTTGAAATATTTTTTGCCTCTTACATTTTTCTCGAAGAGTATCATCCAGCGATTCACTGCCTTCTTGAAAAGGAGCTGAAAACCGAGGAGCACTCAGAAATGCATCGCCATTCGCATTTTCCAAGCCTTCGCACACTTCTGTGGTAATTTCCTTCGATTTAAAGCGAGATTGAGTTACGCAAAATTGTATCATTCCTAACATTTTCACACACGTGTCTATATAGGGTGATATGAAATAAATTAATATCAGTATATTTTGAGCTGTCTTTGTGCGTGTACGAGAGTATGTGTGAGGTTAAGATGGAAATAATTATTAGAGAAAGAAAGAGAAAACAAGGAAGAAAATTCGCCAAGTCATTCAGCGTAGCAGAATCTGTAGATATAGAGTCTGATCCGTTTAGGTATGGATAATATCAATTTATTATTATAAAGCTATTATGACAGTAGGAAATAGTAATATGCGTTACAAGAGCGGTATGTTGACGTTTTCATGGTCGAGGAAAAGATTGAGTTGAGCTTTTTTAATTTCCGAGAACATGAAAACAAACATACCGCTCGTGTATCGTACATTATTTTGTGCGAAGATCGTTTATTACATACCTGAAAGACGAATTTCTAATTAGTTGCAATGAAATCTGCATGTTGGTTTCTGTTTAATGACGGCAACTTCGGAAAACCAAACATTGTTGCTATAATATGTTTTCTGTGTTTACTATACTCCAGATGGCCGTGATATACGTCTTCTTTTTTTCCCCCAGTCTATAAATGCGAACTTAAAACAAACGGTAAGGTTATGTAATGATTTATTTTTCATTTTAATATTTTAACAATATTATTTATATAACATATTGCAGTAATAACATCGGCATCTGGAATCTTGTTGATTTTTTCACGGCTTCCTTAATGTTACTTGTATCAGGAATGCAACAAGTTTCGTGGAGTAGTAGACTTTACTTAATTTTTGCAAATATTTAAAAACAATAATTAACATTGCAATTTAGGTGAAATTGCAGTGGTAAGTTTCCAATTTATAATTATTACTATGTTAAACGTCTCTAAAAATAATATGTTAAAAGCCTAAAGCAGTAAAATGAATGTCGCGCTTAAGCGGTAAGAAGAGGGAAATTGTTATGTGTGTTACGTTGGGAATACTGAATGTGGTATTTCACACTTACCGCGTATTGGTTCTGTGCGGAAAGCAAGCAAATACGCACGATCTCGCACAAAATATTTTGCTGGTTATATTATTATTAAAAGATGGAAGTTTCCATGACAATCAACAATGCATAATCTGAAAGGACAAATGAAAATCGTAGATGATTAGAATGGCTACTACAAATCAACAGCGGGCACAATGTGTTCTTCGGCATGCTAAATTTGAGGGTGTTAAAAGAGTTCAAAGGGAATTTCGACGTGAGTATGGTGTGCGTAATGTACCTAAATACGGTTCCATAATGTTGTAGTATCGAACATTTGTAGAAACAGGTTCTGTGTTAAAAAAAAACCAGGACGTCGCAGGCGAAACCCAGTACGAGAAGCAGCTATATCTTGGCTTGGTCTAACCCCTCCTGATTTCTTCGTGTGGGGTTTTGTTAAAGACATTGTCTATTCACAGAAACCCAGGAACATTGATGATCTGAGAGTAAAAATTACTCAAGCTTTTCAACAAATCACCCCTCTTATGTTACAACGGACATGGGCTGAATTGCATCACCGTTATGAGTTGTGCAGGGTGCGCAATTGGGGTCATGTTGAGCTCTGAGGAATCTCCCATCTTTCAGTGTTGTATGCACAAAGTTTCAACAAATAAAGTCCAGTAATAAATGTTTTATGGTGTTTTTATAGGGACATCATTTTATTTTTACTAATATTTCTAATATTAACCTGGCTATAACTTTGAATCAACGATTAAGAACCGGAAACACCGTTTGCTACCCCCTTCCATGACTGGAGTTCGGTGATACTGGCGTAAAATACAAACAAATCACTTTACTAAGTATAGGAGGGAAGAAAAGTAGTTCATCCATTTACGTAAACTAGGAAATATCGGGATTTTAAGTTTGATAATTTTCATTATGTTTTTGTTTAATCAAAATACAGTATAGTATTAACAATGAGTGTTTTTACGCACGAACTGAGTTATCCATGCGAACGTATTCATTATGCAGTGTATATTATACTGTCTACAGCACATTAGCGTACAATATAGAGAATGAAGTTAAATTGAAAAATAATCGTAATATGGATATTTAAACACATTTTTGAAAATGGTGGCCGTTCATTTCGATACAGGCTTCAGTTCTTTTGTGCATATTATCGCACTATAGACTATTGTACCTAATTCCAATTACCAGGTTCGTACTTCGTTTCAGTAACTCATGTTGAAATAATTCTGTACCTACCCTATAAAAGAGTACCTTACGTAATGTAAATTCAATCTTCACTTCTGTCCGATCCGAAAAGATAAAATTACTCAGACATGTTATCTACTGTCCGTCCAAGTGGTTATGTCGTAGGGTCGTAGAAAGGGAGGAAATCACGTGACAGTTAATTACTTAACGAGGCCCTTTTATTTAATTTATTTTAAACAGTTGTATAATATTATGTAGACGTCCAATTCCTAACAGAAAAGATCTAAGACAGCCCAGCCACTAGCCTTTACAGAGAGGCGAATAGAAGCAGGTGGGGGAATCCGGGATGTGACGTAGGCAAATGGAAAATGATGCAATATTGAAAGCTCTTTCGTCACTGGAAAACGCGAACATATTTTTGGAACGTACTGTTTACTATCACCGTAAGGCTACTATAACTGTATATGTAGTCTTCGATCTGTGTGGAGGACGGTTGAACTTCATTAGTAGAAGGGGTGGGAGTGAAGTACATTAAAAAACTCAGGTAGAATAAAAATTGAAGTAAAAATAAAATGATTTCCCTGTACTTTAGCTATACCCAAACGCAGCACCCTGTAGTTGTTCTCGTTCTAATAGTATTATTTCTTTAGGTAAATTACTAAGATGTACTGCTTCTGTACAGTTTTATAGTATTTCCTATAATATTGTTCTGTTATTTGTATCAAAAATTTTCCTAGTCTATAAAAGCATACTATGTGGGTAAACTAAGTTATTTTGTGCGAGATCGTGCGTATTTGCTTGTTTTCCGCACAGAACCAATACGCGGTAAGTGTGAAATACCACATTCAGTATTCCCAACGTAACACACATAACAATTTCCCTCTTCTTACCGCTTAAGCGCGATATTCATTTTACTGCTTTAGGCTTTTAACATATTATTTTTAGAGACGTTTAACATAGTAATAATTATAAATTGGAAACTTACCACTGCAATTTCACCTAAATTGCAATGTTAATTATTGTTTTTAAATATTTTTGCAAAAATTAAGTAAAGTCTACTACTCCACGAAACTTATTGCATTCCTGATACAAGTAACATTAAGGAAGCCGTGAAAAAATCAACGAGATTCCAGATGCCGATGTTATTACTGCAATATGTTATATAAATAATGTTGTTAAAATATTAAAATGAAAAATAAATCATTACATAACCTTACCGTTTGTTTTAAGTTCGCATTTATAGACTGGGGGGGGGGGGGAAGACAGACGTATATCACGGCCTGCTGGAGTATAATAAACACAGAAAACATTTTACAGCAACAATGTTTGGTGTTCCGAAGTTGCCGTCATTAAACAGAAACCAAGATGGAGATTTCATTGCAACTAATTAGAAATTCGTCTTTCAGGTATGTAATAAACGATCTTCGCACAAAATAATGTACGATACACGAGCGGTATGTTTGTTTTCATGTTCTCGGAAATTAAAAAAGCTCAACTACGTTTCGCTTTTTCAATCTTTTCCTCGACCATGAAAACGTCAACATACCGCTCTTGTAACGTATATTACTATAAGTATTTAGTCCCATCAGTCTGGAATTGAAATGTCATTTTAGTGACGAAATATATCTTCACTGCAGACAGTTGACGTTGCGTAGGTTGGTACTTCGTCTGGCTCTTTCTTACTAGGCTGATGGATTACGTCGGCTGATGCAGTCACCCCCTGCAGCCATGTCAAACGTCAGCAATTTTTGAACTTGGAATACTGAGTCGTAAATCGTTGTGGCTGGATTGTTACGAGTTCAAGTGCACAGGCTGCTGAGTCCGCAGAGCCGTGCATTCTTAATTGCGTAACAAAAAATAGAAAGCAAGATAACAGACCTGGTTGAGGGGGGTGCAGGGATGCTTCTGAGGGCTCCCAAGCGGCGGGCCGCGACCCCACAGTAACGAGGCTCCTTGCAATTAACAATAAAATGCTGATGACGAAGTCAAACTCTCCATCTGATTAAAAGAATATTGATCACAGGGATTCAGCCCTATGAAATCAATATTTCTCTTCAAAGAAAGTTGAGAATATTCAGTTTTCTCCTTATTTAGTATTCTCAATGCTAGAACAGTTGTGAACGTTGCGAAAGAAATCAGTCATTTCCAAAATAGTATTTTTTTTAAGGAAGTAGAAAAAACTTAATCGACCCTTCACTTTACCCCATAGTGAACAATAATTTTGTGTGTCGTGTATGTTAGTCTATTCTTATAGAGTCAATAATCATTTATTTTCTGTACATTTTATAACAGAAATCTTTTGGAAATGTCCGGTTTTGTTTGGAAATATGAGGGAAATGTTTACTTTTGTTCGAAAAAAAAATCTATTTGATATTATTTAAAACTACACAGTGGATGCGGGATGACTTAAGGGGAGTTGGTCATTATCGCATGCAAAATAATGGTAAAAATATCCTATCTTCTAGCAGTCATAAATATAATAGTCTGCTATTTATCAGAGGTCTTTCATTTTTGTTAGCTATGTGCGTATACATATTAAGCTTTAAAATGAAAAAGAATGGTGACTCTAGAGTAAATCTGTATCCTTAAATTAATTTTTTTAATTAAGCACAATTTGTTTTTATAAATTCACTACATGTCTGTGATTAGGTACACTCTATTCACTTATTATAACACATATTGAATTGAAACTTTGACCACTTACTGCTAATAGATACTAAAACATACCCTACTAAAATTATTCATATATCTGTAATATTATGGGCATAGGGCTTATAGTAATCATCACCGTCAATAAATTTAAAAAAAATTGAAGATTAGTATAAGCCCTATGCCCATTATATTATAGACATTTTAATAATTTTTGTAGGGTATGTTTTAGTATCTGTTAGCAGTAAGTGGCCAAAATTTTAATTCAATGTGTGCTATGATAAGTGAATAGAGTGTACCTAATCACAGGTATGTAGTGAATTTATATAAAAAACATATGTTTAAATTCAAAAATTAATTTAAGGGTAAGATTTACACTAGATTAACCATTCTTTTTTCATTTTAAAGTTTAATGTGTATACATATATCACTAAAAAAATGAAATAGCTGTGATAAATAGTATTACATTTATGACTGCTTGAAGATAGGCTATTTTTACCATTATTTTGCATGCGATAATGACCAACTCCCCTTAAGGAAAAGTGAAGTTGTTTCGTATCGGAGTATATGGCACATGCCGCGCCGTCCGTCTTTTGTGTACCTGGCGAGTACAGCAGCGTACATAAGGAAGGAACCCCGGTCCACATTGCAACGCAATGTGTGGAGTTGTGTTATCCTGCTCAAGTATTTAGTACGAGTTGAATATGTTGTGCTGATCCATTCATAATGGCAAAACGTTAAATTCGCTCAGAGATACGAAATGCAATTAAGAAGTATGAGAGTGACATTTTATGTATTAACGAAGACAATATCGTGTGTAATGTATGTAAAATTGAAATAAAAACCAGAACAACTCAGGCTATAGAGAAACATTGTAACAGTACATCGCACAGGAAATGCGTTCAAATGAAATCTGAGGAACCATCATCATCATCATCATCATCATCATTTAGTTGTGCGGGTCTAACGACACGTGCAACATGATGCTTAGTACAAATATTCCTCTAAAGAAATTGAGTGACCCCCATTTTAGAGGTTTTCTTCAGAAATTCTATCGATACAAAAACTGTTTAAGCGATAGGCGAAGACGATTCAGCTTCGACAACTTACGAGAATATATCGTCGTTTACTGCAACGCTGGTAATTGCATCAATGATGACGAGGACTGAACCTTGCAACGTATGTGCTACAGTACGTTATTTTTCTTTTCCTTCTGACTGTACGGAGATACAGTAGCATGTTGACGTAGTCTGTTTACGTTTAAAACCTGTTCAGCCAATGGTCTGAATGAAAAAAAAATGTGACATACAGTAAATGTGCACCTACATTCAACGATGAGTCATCTCGCATCTACTGTCTAGTTATAACAATGAAACATACAAGCCACTTACATCAGCTGTATCATGGAGTAACGAATATAACATTACATTGTGATTATGTAGTAAGCATCGGCCAGCCAGTCTTCCGGCAATAGGGTCCAGAGCACTTAGGTTTACATTACCAAATATTAGATTTTAATTAAATTTTGAAAATTTTCTTATGAATAGCATATTGTGAGTCCCTTTACACTACAACGGGAAAATATACGCTGAGGGCCTCTATTGTGGTCGGTGCTTACTAAGTACCGTAACACTTTTACAATAATTTCAATTAAAAAAAACATTTAGCTCAACTATGAGAATGCACATTGTATGAAAATAAAAAAAAATGAATTGAATAGCTTATCTCCCTAGATATTCTTCACTTTCGTTCAACTGTATCAGGGAAAAATGAATATATTATAACACGTTTACAATAATTTCAATTAGCAATAAGATATTATCATTCTTGCACATAGAAGTCGAAATGAGAGATTTTGATTGGATTGCTAATTGCAACACATACAGAATATTGGAAAATATTTGTGACTGATACAAAAAAAAGACAGTGAAATTATTGGCACTAGTACGATATGGAATTATCCCGTTTTATTGACAATACTGATTTTACCTACTGTTTCCATGGAAATAACGGAATTAGAATGAAAACAGTAAGGCCGGGATTACGATCGACGTTCGTTTGGGTTACGTTACGTTGCGGTGAAGTACGTAGAAGTTCGACAAATACAAGCTCCGTGTATTTCATTTCGATCAACGTTAGAATGAACGAACGCATGACGGCGTTGTTTCAACATCGTCAAGGTCAAGCTTTCACAAACGCAAAGAAACGTAAGTTGAACGTCATCCAATCACGAATCAGAAGCGCTTCATATGTTTTCACCTTTTCTTTCGTTTTAGATGCGCCATATTGCTACTGAAATATTAAATAAAATCATATTAATTAAAAATTACATAATACGAGAAACGATCTTTGATTCAATATGTCACATCACATGAATATATTTCCTCTATATGGCATAAAACATATTTTTGTTTAAAATTAAACATTATAGGCAGCAAACATGAATGCCTTCATAACACCTAATTCAACAATAGCATTCCGAGTCTCTCCGTAGCGTAATGGTCAAGAGACTGGTCGTGGTATAGATAGGCCCTGGTTCGATCCTCGGTCAATCTTTTTTTTTTATCTTTTTAATAATTTTTTTACATTATTTTAGATACGTTATTTTATTTTAACCCGAAATAAAGTGGCTTTTATCTCACAAATAATGTATTCGTAATTCGCATTAGTCCAGCTCTTTAGTAGGGAAGACTGTTGTACCTTCAGCACAGTATAGCTTTGAACATTTTTTGTTTTTTTAATTTTTGCTGCTACCTAGAGGACTCAAACTGAAGTAGATTGTAGGGAAAGTCACTAAGCAGCTCTGGTCGTAATTTCGGTTTGATTTACTGCAAAGTGTGAGTTCTGTGGACGAAACAATTTTTTTAGTACCAGAAGTAAACATTTCGTTCAATTTATATATGTTTTCTAACACAAAACCAAGAAATAAAATCTTGTAAAGTGAAGTTGTAAAGGAAACTTCAATAATTATTTCAAGCATTTTTCATTTAAAATGTTTCATTTCTCAAAATTAAAAAAAAGGTGAAAAGTGTTTCAAGGTACAACAGTCTTCCCTAGTACCGGTATATGGTTTTATTATTATTATTATTATTATTATTATTATTATTATTATTATTTGAGAGCCCACAAACTTTTCTATATTATAAATTCGAAATTTCTTTCACCAGTCTCCAGATGCATTAAAAATGCCAACATGCATGGCTGCGAATTCGATCCCTTCAATGTATAGACTTTGTTTGCTCTTGGCAACGATTTATCATTTATGTATTCTTTTAGGCATTATACTCAATTAACATTGTCTCATAGTATTCTTAGTTATCCATTCATCGTCATTATTGTAATTGTAATTATATTTATGTGTAATAATTATTTTTGTTAAGTTTTTGTTATATTTGTGCTGAACTGTAATTGGCCACTGGCTGTTGTACAGCACATTAAATAAATAAATAAATAAATAAATAAATAAATAAATAAATAAATAAATAAATAAATAAATAAATAAATAAATAAATAAATAAATAAATAAATAAATAAATAAAATAAATAAATTATTATTATTATTGTTATTATTATTGTTATTATTATTATTATTATTATTATTATTATTATTATTATTGTCATTCTATATTATTATGCATATTTTTGTAATACCGGTAGGCCTATTTTATTTGTTTCAAAGTTACCATAAAATTCAATGTTTATCATAAACAGCTGACTGGCGTGTGCATTTCAGTACTCATTATGGCCGGCAGAGCGTGATAGTTGTCACGAACGTCGATCATAATACACAGCCTCTGAACGTTTGGTAGAAATTCAACGTACAGATGAACGCTACATAACGTAACGCAACCGAACGTCGATCGTAATTCCGGCCTAACATATTCTCTTCTCCAAATTATTTGTATTCGCGCTTTCAGGTCCTAACTTTCTCTCAGGACCAAACGAAGCTATGTAGTATGCCTAACTTGTATTCAAAGTTACCAAATGCAGTACTCTTATCAATGTAACATTACAAGTCCTACGCCCGGTTTCTTCAGCCTTTGTTAAGGGGAGAGGAAGATATTTTTTGGTGAAAAATGAGTAAATTAAAAAAAAAAATTCTTTAAAATACTCTGTGATATGTGTGGAATGCATAGCATAACATTTTGATCATATTTTAATCATATGCATGTAATAACAATTAAGAAACATGTTAAAGGAGTTATCATTGCACCAAATGAGTGGTCTCTGGACCAAAATGATCGCATTTTAATTATGCCCTTGTCGAATGTTGAGTCACCATTTTTAAACTTCCTGCGTTATGGATTTTTAAATCACTCGCCCACTTTTATTATTGTTTCCGGTAAATTAAATAAAAAAAAATGTTTTTCTTCAAAATACCCTTTGATATGTGTGGAATGCATTGCATAACATTTTGTGGGTATTTGTGCCCTTATCGGATGTTGAGACGTCATTTTTAAACTTCCTGCACTATGGATTTGTAAATCACACGCCCGCTTTTATCGGTTTCCAGTAACTTCATTTTTTTTTTTTTTGCTACATTGCCAGACAAAAATGGATATAACTTCTGAACTATTAAAGATACATGCATGAAATTTAGAGCACACATTCTTTAGACTATTAGGAAACTTTTCTCTGTAACAGAATTTTGTTTGCAAGGAAGGAACTCAGAAAATTGTTATTAAATTTTAATTGTTTATTTTACAAACGTAGGGACTAATATCAAAATTCTGTTACAGACAGTTTGTAGAACTTGCTTTTGCGAATACATTGCAAAAAACTGTTTGAATCTATCTTTAAAAACGGTTTAGATATATCGGTTTTAGTACAATCCTGCATTGGGTATATTTTTTTCAAATTTGGGCCCCCAAATAATTTTTTTTTCAAAATATTTTTATTTGGTTGAGTTGCCACAGCTGTGAGGTCTCTACATACAAAAAATGATATTTTACGCCAGATAGGAAAAAAAGTTAAAAAAGAAAATACCATCCTCTCCCCTTAAAATGCACCTAAGATAGCGTTAATTAATTGTAAGATAAAAGTATGAATTGCTGTTAAAAATATTGCGTTTCTTCAACTTTACATTTCACATTTTAACATTCTGTTTGTTAACTCACTGTTAGGACCAGAGATTCTAAAGTTTAACCATAACCTATAACCAAGTATAGGTTCAATTCTGTTTTCTGAACTCTGACAGTTGCGATTCTCGCTTGTTTCCGTTGTTTTCTCAGGTTTTTCTTCTGCTTCTTTCCGTCGTCTATATCACAGTAGCATGGAGCGGCGTATTGGTATGGCTGTTGTGAAATGGAAAATATTGGAACAAAAATAAATCGTGGGACTAATTTCTCTTCGTTCGAGAGAAGCCTTCCGCTGGAAATAATTTCGCAGTATAAACCAATTATTGAGAATAAACAAACAAACGGATCTATGTTCAAAGCGAAAAGTGAGGCTTGGCAGAAAATAGCCCATACCTTTGTATGAACTTCTGTTTTGTCAAATCATCCCCTCTGTTTATGTATTCATGGATACCATTTTCTAAATAATCCAGATATATAAGTTCAGCATCTAACGCGCCAGCCATATTGGATACTTCTATGCCAACAGAGAGTTAAATAATTTATCAGCATTAAATTGGGCAGTTAAATTAACATGGGCTTTAACAGCCTGTTAGTACTAATAGTAGTAGAAGAAATGCTTCAACTGTTAAGTTTACAGTTAAAATGGAATAACACACTGATATAATTTAACAAAGGTTGAAGAAACCGGGCCCTAGTGTGTTTACTGAACTTTATGATACGCCCTACGTACATTGTGCATCCTAACAATGTCCTTAACCTCACCCCAAGCTAACAGTTCCTACAGTGTAAATATTATTCTCCAAAAACTTCTGGAGGTTACGCGCTAAATTGATTGTTTGCAAAAGTGAATTAGACAAACACATTTATTAGATAATACGTCGAAGAGAAATAATATTTACCATAGCAGAATCCACTACACGCTATAAAATATTGAGACAATGATGGTCAAGAATTGCGGAGCCAAAATTGGTATGAACTGTACGAAAATCAAACACAACTTACTGTCCGCCAATATTTAAGAGAGAAGCTAAACTTTGCGCTATATGATGCAGTAGGTAATGCAAGAGATAATTGCTATGGATTTCCACGACCAACCCTTGCTAAACAGGTACCTACTAATTGCGAGAAAAAATTCCATAAACAGCATATTTTAACAAAAATATCCACTTCATTATATCGGCGAAGACATATCGATATCTCGATATATCGGAGGAATATTTTTAAACTTCACTGCATAATCCATTATAATTATATTGATCTTTATATATCGTATCGCATCGTATCGTAAATAATGTAGAAAGAATTTAAGACAAGAATTATTGCCGGTTTTTCCAAGTATTGTTAGAAAATTTAACGACTTTATAAACTCTAAACAGTTTGTTAATTAATAAATATTGTATGTTTTCAACACCAGTTTGGTTTAACAGATTGTTAACAGTTTGTTAATTTTAAATGTAGGATTTCCGCCAGATAGCTCGTTTAACAGTTAGTTAAATATGGCCGGTGTCTCCACAGCTGTTCGAACAGAAGTTGCGAAATTAATATTTTGTGTCTTTCTGTAGGGAATGTTTAGCATATGACTGGTAATATAACATTTAAAAAATACTTTGGACTGTTTAAATACATCAGTGTTATTTTATTTATTTCGTATTTCGTATCCATAGTAGCAATGAGGAAATATAACCTTACTTTGTAATTATTATTCAGCACGTCACCTACTACTTTCATTTGTCAACTGTTTGTTTATGGAGCGTGGCCTACTATAACAGGTTGTCATTTTATGCAAGTTTCATGACTCACTCTATAATATAGAATTTAAAGATTAATTTTAGCCAATCAAAAATTGTCTTACATGTGTAGAATCATTACCAACTGCTGTTGAGTAGTTAAAATAGTGCTAACAGACGTTATGGTTAAGTGTTGGTTATCTTAAAGAAAATTATGTTGAACAAATGGAAAATGCATTAACAAAGCGTTAAAAATAAACAGACTGTTAATTTAACATTCGTTAAGCAAAATTAAACATTACTTGGACAAACTGGCCATTAATGTTTTAATTTAAATTTATAATAAATACACGATGTTACGATAAATGTAGAATCTTTCCATGACTATTAAACTTCTACTACGTTATACTATTTTTGAACAATAAAACTATACGGAACGAAGTATTTCAACCAGTCATTGCTGCTTATCCTACAACTTTTTTCACCTCTCTAGCATTTGTTTTTATCACCTCCCTAACATTTGTGCTTTGTTTGCCAACATTGTACTTTCAATAATGTATTGTACGTTTCAAAATTATTCATGTTTATTTCATCATCCTTAATTAAAACTTTTCTATCATTTATCTCGTTTATACAGTAGGCTATTTTTTGATAAGCGACGCCACTAGGTAGAGTGAGAAAGCATAGGAACAAAATAAAATCGCTTTTTAACTGGTACCTACAGTATGTAAAATCCTATTCTTTGACGCGGACATTCATATTAATATTTTAACGTGAAATGTTTATGCCCTGGTATTCAACAAATCTCGTCACATCCTTTGTTAATAAGGTGACGTCATTAATTGCAGTATGCCTTGGAATGACAAAAATGATTACCTGTGTAAAATAAAATAGGTTGGAATCCTGCTAGCCGTTATAAAATATAAATGGGAAACAAATGAATGTGATAATATAATGGATTCATTATTATTCGAAGTACACAAAATAGGATGATCATTTATAAATTCCAGGTGTATAATACGGAAATATCAGTGTAAATAAAACCATAATTATTCCATTCTCATTATCTGAAAAATGTAACAAACCTCCTACATCTATATTAAGTATTAAATTACATAATTCTGATTGTTGTCTTATACAGTGTAAATGTCCGATTATTAAAGAGTCCTCTGAAGTTAACTATTTAGGCATAATTTTCGATAATCATTTAAAATGGAACCAACACATTAATTACCTTTGTAATAAATTACGTAAAATTATATATTATTTTGTTTTATTGAGGAATTACTTGTCTATTACGCACAATATATTTAACTTTATTTCAATCGGTAATAATGTATGGAATTATAGGATGGGGTAGCTCATTTAAATCCAATTTTAATCCACTTTATTTATTACAGAACAAAATAATTAATTAAAATATGTCTTCATAAACCTATTGATTTTCCATCTCAAAATTTGTTTTTAGACTTTAATGTACTTAACGCAAGACAAATTTATTATATTGTATTACTAAAATTCATACATAAAAATCGAAATAATTTTGAATTGTATTCTTATAGTTATGAAACAAAAGGTATGAATTCTTTAAGATTGTTTGAACCAAAATGCAACAGTGTTACAGTATTTAATCATAGTAGTAATTTAGGCCCAAGAATATATAACAAATTTATATTTAAATATCCTAATCTTGTCAATTATAATAGTTCTAGTATTAAATTTAAAAAGTTATGTATGGATTTTATAAAAATTGAAAAATTGTAAATTTAAATTTATATGCTATAATTGCATAGTAGACATAAGACAAATTGTATTGAATATTTATTAATTTCAATTCAGGAATCCGCCCCTCAGCACGAGTTCTACTCTTTCAGGGGCGAGCTAAAGTTTTTCTGTATATATTATATTTTATGTTACAATTATTAGCAAAATAATAAATAAATAAATAAATAAATAATTCTGAAGTACTTCACTGTGGTATTAATTTCCAAATGAACTCAATTCTCTGTATTAATTATAACAATTTGAAACAACTCACTGGCGTCATATTGATGTGTGAATCGTTTCGACTATCGAAATTGCATTGTTGTCTCGGGACTAGGCCGCATGGAATGAGGAAGCGATTATGAAGTAGTTAACGGGAAGGCTCCCCCTTGTTGAATTTAAATGAAGAGAGTATGAAGAAGGAAATGGAAAGAAATATGAAACTTTTATTTCAAATTAGAAACATTCTTACAATCCCAACCATGCTCACAATAAACGTTTCGTGCAGGTATAGGGATTCGATTAGACAAAGTATATGATTATGTCTCGTGACCAGAATATTGTACGAAATGGAACTATAAAAATTGGAGATTTATCCTTCGAAGAGGTGGAAAAATTCAAATATCTTGGAGCAACAGTAACAAATATAAATTACACTCGGGAGGAAATTAAACGCAGAATAAATATGGGAAATGCCTGTTATTATTCGGTTGAGAAGCTTTTATCATCCAATCTGCTGTCAAAAAATCTGGAAGTTAGAATTTATAAAACAGTTATATCACCGGTTGTTCTGTATGGCTGTGAAACTTGGACTCTCACTTTGAGAGAGGAACAGAGATTAAGGGTGTATGAGAATAAGGTTCTTAGGAAAATATTTGGGGCTAAGAGGAATGAAGTTACAGGAGAATGGAGAAAGTTACACAACGCAGAACTGCACGCATTGTATTCTTCACCTGACATAATTAGGAACATAAAATCCAGACGTTTGAGATGGGCAGGGCATGTAGCACGTATGGACGAATCCAGAAATGCATATAGAGTGTTAGTTGGGAGGCCGGCGGAAAAAAGACCTTTGGGGAGGCCGAGACGTAGATGGGAAGATAATATTAAAATGGATTTGAGGGAGGTGGGATACGATGATAGAGACTGGATTAATCTTGCTCAGGATAGGGACCAATGGCGGGCTTATGTGAGGGCGGCAATGAACCTTCGGGTTCCTTAAAAGCCAGTAAGTAAGTATAGGGATTCGATTAATCTCTTTTCACTTTTAAAAGATGTAATAAAATGTGCAAAAATTGAGAATTCATTACTTTAATACAGTTGTTGTTTAATGCAAGCTTTCAAGTTTAGTCTACCAAGAAACTTCAAATGTTCAAATCAAGGAAATACTGCAGTTAGCAATCCCCAGCGGGTCATCTTACCTCTGGGAGACGTAGAGGAATTTAAATTAAGAAACAACAGGGAAGCGGAACTGGAAATGCAAGCACTTTTCTCATAAATGTTGGGACAAGACTGCGGTGTGTCTGACATGGAGCAGAAACAAGGAAAAGTTTTGTTAGTAAAGTCCTTCGGAAAAGAAATCATTGGAGAGAGGGAAGCTTTGAGGCAACGTCTGGGAACCACTTAATTCCGGCTTACAGAGAAAGAACTTCGCCTCTTTTTCTTCACCTTTATTTATTTAAATATTCTTAAAATGTAAGTTATTTAGCATCCGTGCGCCGAGATTATGAAGTCCACTTCAATTGAGAATTATGGAGGAGAGACTGGATGTGTGATTTTCTTTTCCTCCTTTATTGTATCGAGTAGGTTTCAGGCATTGCAGAGCCACCTTTATCTTGGCTTTCCTGTTTCTGCTATTAGCTAGTTTATACATGGGTTGTAAATAAAGTAGTGGCAACACTTCTTGTCCCAACATTTATGAGAAAAGTGCTTGCATTCGCATACGATACGAAACGAAACAACTCGTGATCATAGATGGAGATATTGTCGATGTATTGGATGATAAAACTGGTTGCTATGACAACATGTTATTATGCGTGGTTTTGGTCGGCGGGAAAATAATAATAATAATAATAATAATAATAATAATAATAATGATTTATTTTAGCTGGCAGAGTTAAGGCCGTAAGGCCTTCTCTTCCACTCAACCAGCAGAAAGTGTATATACATATGCATGAACTTACAAAGAATTCAACAATTTGATTTAGATGAGAGTTACATGTATACAAGAGTTATTTACGAATTAAACAACAAAATACTATGAACTATTAATTAAACATTGAAATAAACTGTGTAGCAGAATTAAACTAAAATACATAGAATGTTAATATATTTCAAACTATATTAGATAATAGAAAGAGATTATTATGAGACAATTTTGAAAATGCAGCACAATCAGGATGATGTCTAAAGAAAAAAGCAACAGTGTAGTCAGTAATATTTTAAATCAGTATGATTGGAGTGAAATGCTAATAAGGTTATCTTTTAAGCTGTTCTTAAAGGTGTTTGTTGTCTTGCAGCCCCTAATACTTTGTGCCAAGGAATTCCATTGACGCGAGGTGGATACTGTAAAAGATGGTGAATAACAAGATGTTCTATGAAGAGGCATACTTAGCGTGCCACAGATAAGTGATCTGGTATTTACGTCGTGGTTAGAGTATAGATAAGAGAAACGAGACGAAAGGTAATTTGGTGTTGAGGTGTGCAGAATTCGAAAGAGTAAAGGCAAAGAGTGTGAAGTTCTACGTTCTTTAAGTCGGAGCCACGAGAGACTTGCGAAGGACGGTGATATGTGATCATATCGTCGGATGTTGCACACGTATCTGACGCAGATATTCTGAGCTCGCTGTAACTTGACTGACAGTTCAGAACTTAGGTCACTTAACAAAACGTCACAATAATCGAAGTGCGGCATTACTAGGGTTTGTACTAGGGTAAGTTTTAGTTGCTGGGGTAAGAAGTTTCTCAAGCGACTCAAACAGTGAATGGAGGAACAGATTTTTTTTATAGTTTCTTTAAGTTGAAAATTCCAACTTAGATTATTATCAAAAAAGAAGCCAAGATTTTTTACGACAGATGAATAAGGGATTAGCGTGTTGTTAAGGGTAACAACTGAAAGATTACTGTTATTAAGGGAGTTACCTAAACGCTTATGGAAAAGGTACATAAGTAAAAAAATAATAATTTTTCAGGAGAGACTTTCTTTTTAATTTACTCTTAACTGAATATAAGTATAATAATGAAATTCATGTATGTTAAAGTAAGACTCTTTTCAATTGAAAATACAAGAAAATTTATTATTTAAAAAATTAGAAAAAATATTAGACTTATATGATTAGGTACAACAGAAAATCGACTTTTTTTTTTACTTATGCGCCTTTTTCCGCCGACCAAAGAAATGTAGAGCACTGTTTTTAACTGGTCTAAAGCATGTTTGCTAAACTTGAGCAGCGATCGTGAATAAAAATCGAGGTAGCCCGTGGTAGAAATGCACGTCAATGTCACCACTCTCCCCATCCCATTCTAAGTGTGAGACGATATCTAAACAGACGATGTGGTGAACGGTGGATAGGTAGAGGAGGACCTGTACCTAGATAATCGGATTTAAAGCCTTTGGATTTTTGCGTATGGAATAATGCAAGAAAAGTTATTTACATAATAGACATCACCACACCTGAAGAATTGCAGCATAGGATTTTAGATGCCTTCCAGCAAATGAAAAATGACCCAGGATTGCTCGAGCGCATTCATGGGTATTTGCAGAGAAGTCTAGACAAATGCATTATAGTGCATGGTCAGCATTTTGAACACCTGCTGTAAAATTCTTCAGTTAACATGTTCATACTATACTGTACTTGTTTATCCACTAACTTCACTGATGTTAGAATAAAAAAAGTTTCTTTTGTGTATGTTTAATTATATTTCTGTGGTGTTAAAGCCAAAATTATGAATTTGACTGTCTCGTGATTGGTGAATTAAATAAAATTGTCACTGCTTTTGTTGGAATTAGTACTTAGCATTCAGCACGAAATAGCATTATCTCGTAAACGATTAATTTGTAGGCCCATGTTTACCGGAACTTTTTTGCTCTCTTCTCGTTTTTACTTCTCACCCCTAAATTTTTTTACCATCACTTTTAAACACCCTGTATTCTCACTTTCTTTCTTATATGAAGAGTACAGGAGAAAAACAATTGAAGTCACAATTCAGTTAAGAGTGATGCCATCGTCTAATTCAGTATATTGTTTTTCTAATGAAGGAGTAGGACTTTATCCATGGTGACAACAATTCTCCTTTACCAGTTTTGATAAAAAAAACACTAAAGTTTGCAGTAATATATTGAATTAGATGATATCACCTTTAATAGAATTGTGACTTCAATTGTTTACCCCTATACTCTTCATATAATGTTATTGTTTTATTCTATTTTATTCTGTATATTATAACTGGATTTAGTGATTATCTGATTAACAAACATTAACTTTTAAATTGAAAATTGGTATAGGTAATAAAATATAATATTTTAAAAATAATTACAGCCTATGGTAAAAATATGTAAATCCACGAATCTCCCAACCGTGACTATAACCAATTATAAAACGACAAAACAAGTTTGTGGGCTAAATTGCACACTGAGTGAAGTCCTGTGTTTGTTGTAAGCTGCTGCCACCCCTCTGCGTTATGCAGCCGATATTTAATAAATCACCAGAGAGAGAAGGTTAAAAAATCCCGAAATTCTTGGAATTCACTCGCTTAGGAAAGGAATTTTTGTGATATTCGTTTTCATTGACGTATTGCTGGAGGATCGTGATTTTGATGTGTTCAGACGTTGTCTTGCTGGAACAGTGTGCGTTCAGAAAGCCCTGTTGCACGCTCTTCTCCACTTCAATCCCACACATTTATTTTTTGTGTCGCATACCATCTGGTGGACCCCAATACGTATGCGATGTGGATGTTCATAACATGGGGCAGGCAAGAAATCGGCGAGATAATTGGCACTGTTCTCCTAATGACTCTTGCACTGAGTTACTCGAAAGTCTGTGAATCAGTAAGTGTGAATATAATTTTTATTAGTGTTATTATTGTCATCATCATCATCATCATCATCACTATCGTCATTGCTATCACTTATTACAACTATATTTTTTTTTCTTGTATTAGCTCAAAAATTCTTTATAATGTTATTTGATCCTGTTGACTCTCAATTAGACTTTAATTTAATTTAATTATTTTTGTCACCGTTTGTATTTGTTATATTTCTGTGTGAATCTGGTAGGATGGAAGAGAAAGCTCTATAGCTTTTAATCCTGTCAGATTAAATAATTAATTAAATTAATTAAAATCACTAATAACCTATGCGAGCGAAGCCTGTTACGTCACATATTGCACAACATATTGTTAAAATGTCTGGGGGGAAAAAAACCAACAACGCATAGGCAATAAGAGAAACATATGCAGGGTGATTCATAAAATTCTCCCTTGGTTTATGGAGGTGATTCCTGAGGTTATTTAAAACAAAATAATGTAAATAAATTAGTGGGATCACATTCGTAAAATTACGGATTAAGGTAATTTGAAAACGACAGAAAAGAACTTATACTTCAGGATTTCACAAACGAAAAATGCAAAAAGAATTAAAGTACAAACAATTGATTGTTTATGTACCAATTTCTTTCGTTTAGAATTGATTTAAATCACATTTTCGAAAATACCTACCTGAATATCATGGCAGCGGTCCGCACGGGTGTGAACAGCACGTGTAGCATTTCGCAGCTTCATACGTTTGTTTCTCATTATCGCCGCGGCATCCAGAATGCGTTGAAGCAACCCTTGGCGTGTTTGAACCTTAACCTTGTACACGATGTCTTTCATCCACCCCCCGGATGCTCGTGCACGTAGTCATGGCAACAAACATGCCTAGCGCTCCATTCACTATGACGCGTTTCGAAAATGTGTTGTAACTCCGTAATTATGAATATGATCCCATTAATTTATTTACATTTATTGTTCCAAATAATCTCGGGATTCACTTCCATAAACCGGGGAGTATTTCGTGAATCACCCTGTATATGAGTGAACGTAATGTTAACCTTTGAGATAGTGATGGAGAAAACTCTCGAAGGCTTGGTTTCTATACTAGTTTTGTATTTTATTTTGTGACGTCAACACGTCCGAATGGGAATTCCATCAGGCACAATTTAGTGAACAGGCAGCCTCGAAAGTCTGTTTCAGCGGTGTGTACGAATGTTTCTACTTACTCTTTCAATGCCTTGTCACTGTGCCAGTGTCCTCTTTGCTCAAATGACGTTAGACTTTACAGGGCCGCTCATGTTAGGCTTTCAGTTTTCTTGTTGAGGACGTTGTTGAATATTTGATCGTTGATTAAGTAAGGCTTGTCTCTATCAATGTTATAATGAACGTTCCTTAAGTGATATTATTTTAGGAATTTAATATTGCAGAACATAGCTTCTCTTACTGGATATCCAGCATTCCACATTAATGGCAATTTGCTTTTGGAAATAATATCATCTACTAATAAAAGTTCCATAGCTTTTTGACTGTACTGTTCCCGAAAGAAAAGCTGGGTCGACTCTTGGTGGTGGAAAGGCTATGTTCTATTATCGCGTTTTATACGCTAACATTCAGCCAGTATTTTGAAATGGGTGAGACCAGAAAGCTGGATAAATGTTTGTTTCTCCATTTCGTCTCGGATGCTCATAGGTCAGCATTTAAGTGTGGTTATTTTGTCAGTTTCATAAGGCTCGTTAAAAAAAAAAAGTAAATTTCATCGTTATTGTTAAAAAAGAAAATCATCCCATTTACAATGACATTGGAAGATCTAAATTATAATTAATACTAGTGGCTTGTGCAGCAAATGCTGCAAACTAAGTTCATTAGACGTTCAAATAAACATTTTTCAGATTTATTTTCAATGAAGAATACCAGACATTTTGAAAGTTATTTGCTTCCTTAACAATGAAATATACTCCCTCTGAATGGTTTTTTTTATGCCAAATACTTTTTCTTGAATCTATCCACCTTCAGTTTTTGAGTTTCAACGCGAAAACGCAAGTAACAATGTCAGGACGATCAGTGGGTTTTTCATGTGGGAGTAAAGCAATAGCTATTTCAGATCATTGTGGATTATAGGTGAAAGGTAAAAAAAGTCAGGTTTGCTATGCTTTGGAACAATAGACATAGCATCTTGGTATAGCTGCTGCATGTAGAGCTTGAAATGTCGAGGGTAAAATCATCTAGAGATCTAGAGATCTTGCTGAAATGATCGGGAGACTACAAAATTTTGTAGGCCTCTTATTTTATCAGTAAGTAATACCTTTAGTTCTTTCCTTAGGAACTGTAATTTTTGCTCTCTCTCGAGTCAATACTGAAGAGAATGACGCATATAAATATCTACACCACACCGCCATTAAGTATATGAAAAAGACCCAACCCCAGTTGATTAATAACTATAAAAATATTTGATTTTTAACAATAATAATAATATTATTATTATTATTATTATTATTATTATTATTATTATTATTATTATTATTATTATTACGTAAGTTTTGTAGTTATGTATATAATAACCTCCACTCAGTAAATTATAGAAATGAAGATCTAATTTAAGATATTCTCTACATCTACTTGTATAACCCCAAAACGTTTCACTTTTATATCATCAATATAGGATTAATATGTATAATTAATGAAAAATAGTCACATCATGGCATTAACTATAATAATATTTCATTTATAATGGTAATAATGTCATCAAACCACCTCAAGTTTTGTAAATTTTAATATCCAATACACCGCTGTACTCAGAAAATTACACACCGCAGAATCTGACCTGTAAATTATTTTTAGTAAGTCTTGAAGTTTTTAATAACCAATTGAATTTGAACTCTATATATATCAACAATCCTGCAAGTCATGGCCTTCGTGCAATAGCTTATTGTTTATTGTACCCGTAGTGTGTGTTTTGTTTTATTCTGAAATGCAATTATGCTAGTCCTCAAAACTGACGAAAGATGGATTTTGGAAAATAGGAAAATGATGTAGGTAAATTGACATTTCAATGAAAACTACTATCTTCCTGAAAAACGTTGGGTTTCAAGCTTCAAAATGAGGGGTCATTTATTAAAATCCGTTCAGCCTGGTAATATTTTGGCGAATCCTCGGACCTCACCTCATCTCACTACATCTCGCCAAAATATTGTAAAAATTTCCACAAAATTGTAAAAATTGTAGAAAATTACTAAATTGTAAAACTATAAAAAATTTGTAAAAATTGTAATTGTAATATTGTAAAATTTTGACTTGTTCCACACCTTAAAGCTTCATTGCTCATGTAAGATCTATGGAATAAAATAAATGAATGAATATCTGTGGTCTGGGTCTCTGATCATGCGCAGTGTCTTGTATCTGGAACTTTGAATATTTTAAAGGCCCAGTCCTTCTTGGGTAACTGCACATCACCTTAAATTCAAAACTGAAACACACTTAACACAACACCAACAAACCGCAACAAAACAACTGGAAAGAATTTAATTCTACATATATTAAAAAAATTTAGTATCAGCATAGAGTGTAGAATACATCTAAAGAAGAAACATTGTAATTTATTAAACAGAGTCGGGGTCTACTTCGAACATTATAGAGGTATTTGTCGTGTGTACGCCATTTGGGAACCACTGTGGAGTATTTATAGTCCGGGTCAGCTTACTTCATACCCAAAGGGTGAAACTAACCATTTTTCCCCATTACTACATATGCTAGTGGATTGTGGTGATTTTCTAGTTTGCAGATTGAATTTTTTTTTGCCAACTTCGTTTCGAATTTCGATACTGACAAATACTACAAATGATAGGGATTTTGTAACTGGTATGTTGGCAGCTGAGACAAATATCGACAATATTTGTCGGTACTGGAGTTCCATGAAATTGAAATTGTACTAGATATCTGAGCCTGTTACTGGAAACTAGTGAAATTTGAACATAGTAATAATTAATTAATATTAGTATTAATATTAATACATAATAGTTATTTTGTGTGTTGCGTTGTGGTTATAATTCAAGACTATAGTCAGGTAAGTTTTCGGAGTTAGTACTAATAATTTCATGTGGTCAAATAAAATACATTTTTAGGTTAGGTCTCGTAAGTAATTTGTTTAGAAAAACCAATGAATTTCGTATTGCCAGACAAAATACATGACATGTTGATCCCTTTCTCGTATAGTTTGCCTACGAAAATATGTTACAAATTATTGAATTATTTAGAATAACCTTCCAGCATAAAGAACTGTAAGTAAATAAGTCATTTAGTATGAAGGAACGTGTGATATCTGGTAACAGTTGGCAACACTGATAAGCTGGCAATATTTGCTGTTTAGGAACTGTTCTTACGTGATTCTCACTATAGTTAGGGTCCAGAACTGCTTCGGCAATCACGAGTGAGAAGACGAACCCGGGAGTAAGAGAAGTAACTTAGAAAGCATGTTGGAAATATTCAGATTGTCAATTAATATAGGTAAACACAATATAATATTTGTTACTCAGTCAAATGACAAATCAATGTAAAATAATGACTTATATTATATGGTCATTAAGTTTTATATACATGAGCTACAAATTGCAAACGTTTTCGCCCATTCAGGCATCTTCAGGCACAATATATTTCAGACATAAGTCATCACTCATTGGACTCTACTGAACAAGAGTTCCACAGAATATTATGAAGTTTAATTACAACACTACGTGGTTTTTAACATTATTTTAATTTACGACTTGTAATATTACATTTTAATTATGGAGATGTTCTGTACATCATTAATCTTAAACAGTTTATCTACCACCAATGTAATGGCTACATAGTTTGATATTGAGATATTGTATAATTGTGCCTGAAGATGCCTGAATGGGCGAAAACGTTTGCAATTTGTAGCTCATGTATATAAAACTTAATGACCATATAATATAAGTCATTATTTTACATTGATTTGTCATTTGACTGAGTAACAAATATTATATTGTGTTTATCTATGTAAATGGAAATATAAAAATTGGAGATTTATCCTTCGAAGAGGTGGAAAAATTCAAATATCTTGGAGCAACAGTAACAAATATAAATGCCACTCGGGAGGAAATTAAACGCAGAATAAATATGGGAAATGCGTGTTATTATTCGGTTGAGAAGCTCTTATCATCCAGTCTGCTGTCCAAAAATCTGAAAGTTAGAATTTATAAAACAGTTATATTACCGGTTCTTCTGTATGGTTGTGAAACTTGGACTCTCACTCTGAGAGAGGAACATAGGTTCAGGGTGTTTGAGAATAAGGTGCTTAGGAAAATATTTGGGGCTAAGCGGGATGAAGTTACAGGAGAATGGAGAAAGTTACACAACACAGAACTGCACGCATTGTATTCTTCACCTGACATAATTAGGAACATTAAATCCAGACGTTTGAGATGGGCAGGGCATGTAGCACGTATGGGCGAATCCAGAAATGCATATAGAGTGTTAGTTGGGAGACCGGAAGGAAAAAGACCTTTAGGGAGGCCGAGACGTAGATGGGAGGATAATATTAAAATGGATTTGAGGGAGGTGGGATATGATGATAGAGACTAGATTAATCTTGCACAGGATAGGGACCGCTGGCGGGCTTATGTGAGGGCGGCAATGAACCTTCGGGTTCCTTAAAAGTCATTTGTAAGTAAGTAAGTAAGTAAGTTTATCTATGTAAGAGAAGTAGCCTACAGAGATATGTTGAAAGAAAGTGACACTTCAACTCTTCTCTCTTCAACTTTCTTCTCTTGTCATTGCCAACAGAGAACGTCAGAAATCATGAAGGGCTGTCAATGATGATATTAATTACATTATTTCCAAACCTTTCCAATTTTGTTTCGCTCACATTTAATACAGTCCCAAAGGCGCGTCATCTCGGCAGCTCCTCTTTAATGTCATGGCAGGATCCACAACTCGACGTGTTTGCTACCTGGCTCTTTGCTTTCAGAGTTTGTAACATTTTGTGTATTCCTTGCAATTTTATTTCCAGATGCGTTTGAATAGTGCACTCCAAGAAAAGACTGCCTGAATTCACTGAATAATTTTTCGATAAAATACAACAAATGACGACTTACTACTTTGTCTTCCTAAAAACCTGGGTTTGCGAATGTCGTCTAAAAACGAATAAAACATAATTTTTAGTAGGTTATTTTACGACGCTGTATTAACATCTCAGGTTATTTAGCGTCTGAATGATATGAAGGTGATAATGTTGGTGAAATGAGTCCGTGGTCCAGCACCGAAAGTTACCCAGCATTTGCTCATATTGGGTTGAGGGAAAACCTCGGAATAAACCTCAACCAGGTAACTTGCCCCGACCGGGAATCGAATCCGATAGTATTAACTATTATTATTATTATTATTATTATTATTATTATTATTATTATTATTGGTCACCGGCATAGTTCGTTTGGCTGAAGCCCTTGCCTGCCGATCCAGATTTGCGCTCGTGTGCGGGTTCGATTCCCACTTGGGCTTATTATCTGGTTAGGTTTTTTTCCGAGGTTTTCTCCAACCGTAAGCTGAATGACAAGTAATCTATGGCGTATCTACGATCTCATCTCGCCAAATACCAACTCGCTATCACCAATTTCGTCGAGGCTAAATAGCTGAGTAGTTGATACAGCGTCGTTAAATAACAAACAAAAATTATTATTATTTCCTTCTCTACGGCCGAGTCGCTTTTAATAATTTACTTCGCATTGATAACATGAAAACTTGAATATGCATATTCTGTTGTCTAGAATTCACTTACAATGCCAGATCAATATGTTAGTAAGGATCATTCCCTTCACCATATTGGAAAGAAAGAAAGAAAAGAAAGAAAGAAAGAAAGAGAGAAAGAAAGAAGGAAAGAAAGAATGAATGAAAGAATGAATGAATGAATGAATGAATGAATGAATGAATGAAGGAAAGAATGAAAGAATAAAAGAAAGAAAGAAAGAATGAAAGAAAGAATGAAAGAAAGAAAGAATGAAAGAATGAATGAATGAATGAATGAATGAATGAATGAATGAATGAATGAATGAATGAAAGAAAGAAGGAAAGAATGAAACAATAAAAGAAAGAAAGAAAGAAGGAAGGAAAGAAAGAATGAAACAATAAAAGAAAGATAGAAAGAAGGAAGGAAAGAAAGAATGAAAGGAAGAAAGAAAGAATGAAAGAAAGAATGAACGAAAGAAAGAAAAAAGAAAGAAAGAAAGAAAGAATGAAAGAAAGAAAGAAAGAAAGAATGAAAGAAAGAAAAAAAGAAAGAAAAAGAATGAAAGAATGAAAGAAAGAAAGAAAGGAAGAATGAAAGAAGGAATGAAAGAAAGAAAGAATGAAAGAAAGAAAGAAAGAAAAACATGCTGATACAGATTTCTGTCTCATAACTTCGACAGGATACGAGAAAAACGGGATTTCTTCAGTTTATTTTCCTCAGTGAAGTTTTGTTTCAACAACACAACGTCGCACATTTCCACTCTTTGGAATTACATCGTGTGGAATTAAAGTCTGCAGCAAATCGTTTCCACGCTCGCTCCTTGTGTTTGGTGGTGACAGAATGTTTTGTTTTTATTGTCTATAGATTTATCTTCGACAACAATTTCATTCAACATCTCTATTTCTCTCCCCCCCCTCTCTCTTTCTACTTCTCCACTTTTAAAACTCGCTGTGGAATTCTCTTTTTCTTGAGTTTCCCCATTTTTATGTTTTGAGTTACTCATGTTACAGGAACTTTTAGAGAAATATATATTGCAAGCCAACTGCTTATAGACACCATTTTTCCTTTAATTTTTTCATTGTTGTCACTTATTTTACTGTGATCTTAGATCAGCACTAAACTAAATTCATTGTATAGTAATGTAAGTTCAGTGTTATCAGTTTTCATCTACTGACCTCTAAAAATTATGTTTCTATATGGCTGGCATAAAGTCGGTTACCTTGACAACAAACCTGATTAAATTCGTCATTCCTGTAGAATTCTGTTTTCGCGTTGGTGTACAGAACTTTTCTCATTGACTGTGGGATACTAATTTTTCTGAAATGTTCGCGGTGCGATGTTCCACTGTTTTTTTGAGTATTTTTACAAATATTTCCACTACTGTGATCAGTACGTTGAGTAATATTATTTAAGGAGATTTTGACAGTACGGTATGCAGCTAGATGAGATTTATTTCAGTATATGTGTGGTAAGACTTTCCTTTGTACCTCGTTTCCCTGTTTCGACCTATTTATGGGTCATCTTCAGAATTGGTCGTTGTTGGTCTTGGCGCCATTTGTTCTGTTTCCTGTGAGGGTGTGTTCCTGTGGTATAGTGTAGAGTCAAAGAGTGTGTGTGTTTTGAAGTTGAGTTGTGTGTTGAGAATTTCGTTGGGGTGTGTTTTTGTGTGTCTGTATATTTCATATTGTTCTAGTGTGTTTTAGTTTCTGGCTTTCTGGTTGTATGTGCAGTATTTCCATGTCTGTGTTGATGTCTATGTGGGTGTGGTTGGCATTTGTGATGTGTTCTGCATATGTGGAGATGTTTTGTAATTTTGTTATGGCTGTGATGTGTTCTTTGTAACGTGTTTGAAACGATCTGCCTGTCTGTCCTATGTAGAAGTTGTTGCAGGTGTTACATTTGAGTTTGTATACGCCTGTGTGGTTGTATTTGTTTGTTTGTGTGTTGAGATGTTTTTGTAGAGTGTTATTTGTTCTGTATGCGATGTTGTAATTTAATTTCTTGAATGAGGTTGCAATTTTGTGTGTGTTTTTGTTTTCGTGTGTTAGTGTGATGTATTTTTTGTGTTCTTGTGTTTGTGTTGTATTCTTTTTTTTGTGGTTTTGTTTTGTCTTACGTATTATGTTGTCTATTATGTTAGGGTTGTATCCGTTTTCTTGTGCTATGTATTTGATTGTGTTTAGCTCTTCGTTGTAATCCTGTTGGTTCATTGGTATGTTGAGTAGTCTGTGTACCATTGTTCGGAATGCAGCTTGTTTGTGTTGTGTGGGGTGGTTGGATGTGTTGTGTATGTGTGTTGTTGTTGTTGTTGTTGTGGGTTTTCTGTATACTTTGAATGTGTGTTTGTTGTCTACTTTTGTTATTGTGATGTCTAGAAGATGACCCAATGACCCAATATGACCCATAAATAGGTCGAAATCTGTGAACGAGGTACGTTGAAATTTAACACAGGAAAGTCTTACCATACATATTCCGAAGTGATACAGTGTTAAAAGTTGTGTAATCAAGATGTATGAGATATATTTCCTGACATATCTAGCACATAGCGATATTTGCATTAGCTGGTATAGCTATGGATTGAGGAATTTAAAAAAATCATATCTCGAAAACTAGGCCCTTTTCGGATGCAGAAATTTATGAGGAGGTTTCTTATTTCAAATGGAACTTATGGGGGGAAAAATCGTTCTGAAAATCCATTATCGCTTGGTGAACCTTCCTTGTTAGTGTGTCTGTCGATTATCTCGAATAATTTCGTTTTTCTGCTGTTATAAAGAACTTTATGCTCGACCATGCCGAAATGTAGTAATTATACACCTGGTAGCAGACCTTTAATGCATGTCATTAAAGTACACCTACTCATTAAAGGTCAGGTCTTTCAGCCAATGACGACTCAGGTTACAACTGTTCAGCCAATGACAGGTCAGCTTTCTACCGTTATAAAACCGCAAGTATCGATTATTCTTGGATATGCAATCGAAAGAGAATTAGCGAAAAGTCATGGAGGCTGGAAATCCAATACTGTCGCAGAAGGTTATGTTCTGTTACTATAATAATTAGCGTTAATTGTAAATAATATTTAAATAAATTCAATTTGTCATCTCGTTTTTCAATGTCTAATTTAATTTCAATGTTATCTCTGTAGGTTCTTATGGCCTAGCAAGATCAATGTGGACATCTGTTCCTCGGAAAAAATCAATACTTTCGCGTCTGCGCACATCTCACAACATACGGGACATTGCTAAAAAATTAATAATATCAAGTTAGAAATATGGTCGAGCATAAAAAGTCGTATGGAACTCGCCTATAATGGTAATTAAGAAGCTCGTATGAAAATTATGAAACTCGCTTGCGCTCGTTTCATAAACATCCTTACTCACTTCTTAATTACCTTCATTATATGCTCGTTGCATAATGTACTATTTTAGCACAATTTGTAATACCGTAACTATTTTACTAACAGTTGAATTAGTTTCATCCTCTTCACTTGCAGTTCCAGAGAAAGCAATGAGTTCACTCTTGCACCGTGCCATGGCACATGTTACCAGCAGGGACTTGATACACATCTGCTCCTGATCTGTTCCCAGGGTCCGCGCCTCGGTCCTGGTGCCTGGCCTGCATGCTGCTGGTATTGCTCACACTGACGGGGGTCGGTGTGGTTCTTCCTCTCACCGCCAGACTGCGACACGGGTCTCACAATCTGGACCACCTGTCAGCAGTTCGTTCCATGCTGAGAGAGGTGCCCCTCGTGGACGGGTGAGTTCAATGCGTTGCACTGTCATTAGACGCTGATCACCACCACCACCACCACCACCACCACCATCACAAGGGGGTTGATATTGACGAAATGTAATTGTTTTTCTTTCAACTTTAAAGAAACGGCATATAGAATAATATTCTCGGGTGTAGCATCTCTAAGTACACATTAGTCCAGGCATGTCAATTGATGCCCATAGGAGCAAGCGCGCGCTTTAGAGCCCAGGAGAGCCTGAGCGCTTTACAGCGGAAAGGAAAGAGACAGACGAAGGAGGTAGTATATGGCGCTTGGTCGAGCTATATTCAGGGATGGCCAGCACTGATTCAATGGATAAAGGGAAGAGAACTTATTAAAACTGTATCCATGGTAATTTTTAGATTTGCCTGAGAAGTATAAGTGCATTATAAGAATGTAAGTTTTAATTTTAATGCTCATTTTTCACAAGTTTGATTTTTATATTCAAAAGAAATATTTTATCAACTTTTGGTATAGAAAAGTGAAATTTTCAGGTATAGGCCTATTTATTTAGTAGACTTACAGAATGTTTTCGTAAATCTAATATACCGTATATACGTATTACTCAAGACAGTGTATTGAAAATTTTGAAAATATTCGCATGGAAATTGTTTGTAAGGAAATGAATTAACAAAGCAACTACTGTTACATCATAAGCAAAAGATACGTGCCCATGTGTTGTAAAAATGTCAGCTCTATAGCTTCAGCAGATTTCGAAAAAATAATTTAATATTCTGATGATAGGAAGTTGCTCACAAATATCACCTTAAAAGCATAATGCGATAAGAGTTTTGTTATGTAATATTAGTTACAGTTAAAACAGATACAGTACCTAGGTAACTTTGCTTTGTACTGTAATATTGTTTTGATTAGTTTATTGATTACTTTTGTAAGGCTAAAGATACCATCAATATCATGTCATACTCAATCTCTTTCTTTGGAATATCACTTTCTTTTATGAATGATGTGTTTCATCCACTTAATACAGTATAATATTATACTACTATGGAATTTAAGTGAATATTCCTTCTTAACTCTCTATTATGTTATTAAGATTTAAAACACAAGTGCAATATTAAGAAATCAGTGTTAGTACTTTTGTTTTACAGACAATATAGATAATATCAAACAGAAAGAAACCATATAAAAATAACGACATAAAATTTCACGTTCCGTTTGAAGTTTGTGCACCACTGTTTTCTTAATCCAACAGGCTGCTTATTCATATACACAACCCTTCCTCTTTCCATACTTAGCGTTTGATGCCCGCGCACGACGTCAAGGTCAGAAAAATGCGCTTGCTTTGACATCACTGGACTATAGAATAATATTCTCGGGTGTAGCAACTCTAACTACACACTAGTTCAACGTCACCATAGCAACGTCGACTCCATGACAACCGCCACATCTGTTGCAAATCCGAAACGGGGCATAAAAGTAATGGAGAAGCTATCACGGATTTCACGATCGTATAAATAAGTTAATTTTTAAGCTATAGGGCTCTTTTGTCGTTTGCATACCATTTAATGTACCATCTTATTAAGATTTTCGTCTTCATAGCTTGCACAGGCGATGAAACGACAACACTGAATAGAACTAGAAAGTGTTTCCGTGCTGTGTATTGCAGTTTTTATGTGATCTGGACAACCTTCATCATTATCGTCATTCATAGTTTTTCACATTTCATCTGCATCATATTTAATATGCTGTTATTGTTATTTTTGTTACTTCTTTATTGCCCTTCTTCCATTGAGTTTATATTTTGGGGGGATGGTTTGAAGGTGAGATTTCGACCATTTCCGGTGAAACTTTTTCTTTTTGCTACAAAAAATAAATCTACAGACCCCTACCACATTTAGAACTATCAGTAATGACGTCATACGTTAGACGGGCAGACATTATTGCTATCAACGGACGCTTAAAACGGGCTCTTGTTCTTGACCCTACTATCCGTTTCGAAAGAAACCTAAATCAGGCCACCGAGGTTGATATAGAGAAGAAGTCCATATATGAACCTTGTCTGCCGTATCTTTCTCAAAAGTACAACGTCCCTCTTAAACAATGGTCCGTCATTGGTTTGCTGTTTGGCAGTAGAGGTTCTATTACAAAATTCACATGGAATTATCTTAAGGAACTTCACATCCCTTTTGATTATGTAATGTCTGTCCTTATAAATATTATCAAGGGTTCTCTTCAAATATTACGTCATCATCTCTATTTCAATTAATTCACTTATATTTGCCTTCAACAATTAACTTTCTTTTTTCTTTAATGTATCACATCACACTATATTGTACATGTTTATTGTATTCAGGACCCTTGTGGTCACTCAAATTCTTTGAACTGATGTCTATAATTTAGAAATGTATTTAAATACTTCGTTGCCTACTTTGAAAGTGGTTTTTTCACACTTGCATTTTTAGCGCATTTCTACTTATTCAGAACCTAATCGGCTCTACAATTATTTTAAGTATATCAAGTAGAATTTTCTTCTGCATGCTCTACAAAATATAGATAAACTGAAGGATTCTGAGCCATTGTGGCGCAAGCGCCATTTGCAACGATGATGAAGGCCAATAACAGGCCGAAACATGTTAACAAGGTAGCATGAAATTTAACACGTGAAAGTTATATAATATGTTTTCCAAAGTTATATAGCGTTAAAAGTTGTGTAATCAAGGTGTTTAATTCTTGATTCATTTAAAAATATCTGAATGAACAACTTTATTACGCGTACGGATGCAAATTATGTTGTTTTTTTTTTTTTTTTTTTTTTAAATAAGGTAGTACTTCTCCAGGCTTTCAAGTAGGCCTAGGTCTGTTACGGCCTCAACGAAGAATTTAACTTCAAAGGATCTCATACTCTATGGACGGCATTTCAGTATTGCTTTGGGAATTCTGCGGGCAATCATTTTTTGAAGATGGTTTCTCCAGTTGTCTTGGTAATAGGAGATGAACTCAAGATGGGTTGGACGTTAAGTAATGTCTTCATTTCGTTTAAGGTTCCAGTTTGTATAGCCAACTAGTTCTTTCCTTAGAACAAAGTTTCAGAAACGCTCAACCTGCGTTCATTCTTCTTCATAATCCAAGCTTCAATTTCATAGTACAATACGAGTTGTGTCGAGGTTTTATACAGGGTGATTCACGAGGAGTTATCGCCACTTACGGAGCATATTTCTGGAGACATTTTGAGCAAAAAATGTCATGTGAACATGCGTCCTATTCTCAATATTTCTGGAGTTCCACAAATTTGAAATTGTTAAAAAAGTACTTTTGTTTTAGTTTCAAGTGTATAAGAATATTACAACTAGAGAATGAATTATTCAGAAATATACTTTTTTAAGTGACTGGTATTCTGAAGCTAAAAGTGTGTTGTTAATTCCTTAGTTGTCTTGTACAGTTTTTTTTTCTCCAAAATTTAAACTAAAAATTACATTATTATTACACGCTTATTGCTGAATTGTTACAGATCACGCGATTAGTAGCAACTTGATCGTTTACAGTTCAGTTTGCATTCTAATGTACAGTCTTAAACAGTTTACTAGAATGACGTGATTTGTAACAGTTGTGATAAATGTGTAAAAAAAAAATGCAATTTTTGAAGTTAAAAATTAAAATGAAATGTCTTTACGAAGCAAATATGAAATTAACAAAACATTTTTAGGTTCAAAATACTTGCCGATTAAACAAAGTACACTTCTGAATAGTTCATTCTCTAAAATTGTAATATTATTTTACCCTTAAAACTAAAGAAAAAGTTTTTTTTTGACAATTTTTTTAAATTACTGTAACTCTGAAAATATTGAGATAGGACTCATGTTTATATGACTTTTTTGCTCAAAATGTCGTCAGGCATATGCTTCGTAAATGGCGATAACTTCTTATGAATCACTCTGTATATTATAATCGTATTCTTGTGGGTTTTGTACTAATGGCGACCTCATATTGTTGTTTATTTCCATAGTTTTGTTAAATTGTCTAAGGGCGAGTGAATTATTATTATTTTTTATTATTATATTATTATTATTATTATTATTATTATTATTATTATTATTATGCACTCATTGTATTACACTTGACATAATTAGGAACATTAAATCCAGACGTTTGAGATGGGCAGGGCATGTAGCACGAATCCAGAAATGCATTTAGAGTGTTAGTTGGGAGGCCGGAGGGAAAAAGACCTTTAGGGAGGCTGAGACTTAGATGGCAGGATTAAAATGGATCTGAGGGAGGTGGGATATGATGATAGAGACTGGATTAATCTTGCTCAGGATAGGGACCGATGGCGGGCTTATGTGAGGGCGGCAATGAACCTCCGGGTTCCTTAAAAGCCAGTAAGTAAGTAAGGAAGTAAGTAACAATACATTGTTATTTATGCCTATCTAATTGTGACATGTGACTTATCGTGGACTCCCTGAGGAATAAGAAAACATTGACAGCATTGACTGTATTATTATATTGATGTTTGTCTCTGAGTTCACAGTTACTAGAAAACGATATTTCGTTGTTCGATAACAAACTTTGCGCTCTCATAACGATTATTTTCAAGGTTTCAAAGAGGATTTATATGTTGGGATGTCAGAGAGTCCACAAACCATTAAACTCTGTTCAAATGTTTATTAGTTGCGATGGATACCGCACGCTGTTGCTTTTGTAAACACGCGTCATGATCCCTCCTGCACTCGGCCAGTTTTTCCATCCGGGTTTTGAATAGACAGATTCGTAGTCTGTGTCTTCAACTGTCATTTTACCAGCAGTAAATCGCTTAACGATCTGCCTGGCCGTGTGTGTGTTTTTCTGCTAGGCGTAGATAAAGTACTGGATGAGAGATCTATGTAGTTAATTTTTAGTAATTAATTCTTAGGTAAATTTCACAACTGTCTTTTTTATTTGTGAGGTATAGATATAGTGTTCACTGTATGAAACTCTAGTGTTTATATATGATCTTGCCCCCTAATAAAAGATGTAGGTCATCCCATATAATTTGCAGATGACACAAGTATAGTAATTACAGCCAATAACTCCAACACATTCCAATCTTCAACAAGTGGAAATTCTCTTCAAAATATGTGACTGGTTCTCAGTCAATAAATTAGTATTAAATTGTAATAAAACTAACATAATCCAATTTAAATCCTGTCCAAATTCAACCTCGCAAATTTCTAGCGCAATAATTAACAATAGATCCCTATTAGAAACAACAACAACCAAATTTCTTGGCTTAAAAATCGATAATGTGTTAAATTGGAAAAATCATATTAAAGAAATTGCCCCCAAACTAAATTCAGCTTGTTTTGCTATTAGATCTATGCAAAAGATAGTAAATATCAATACCTTAAAAACAATATACTTTGCATACTTCCACTCGGTAATGAGTTTTGGAATAATATTCTGGGGAAATTCCACAGATAGTAACAATATAATTCTATTACAAAAAAGAGTATTTAGAATAATAGTAGGTGCCAAATCTAGGGAATCATGTGGGACTATTTTGAAAAAAACTACAAATAATGCCCATGGCTTGTCAGTATATCTCTTCATTAATAATCTTCCTCGTATGTAATCGTGAAAACTTTGTAACTAATTCAACAGTTCATAGCATAAATACACGTCAAAAAAATGACTTTCATATCCATCGGCAAGTCTATCGTGCTATCAAAAAGGAGTGCGTTATATGGCAGTAAAAATTTTTAATAGCCTCCCTATCGATATAAAAAATGAAACTCAAAACATAAGATTATTTAGGGCCAAATTAAAGAAGTAGCTAATTTCTCACGCCTTCTATTCTGTAGGTGAATTCATGACATTCAATAACACTTCATGAAATTGATACTAAAACTTTGTGTTGTACTAGTAGACTATATTGTAAATCTCTTCTGTATATATTTCATCTAGACTGTGACTATAAATTAAGATTTTATAATAGTATTAAGTTTTTTTACTTGTTCCGTATTCTATTTGTAAGCATGTATGAATAGCATGGAATGTTAATAAATAGAATATAATACAGATAGCGTCTTCTGGCGTAATAAATATTTGTTCACTGTATGAAACATTCCTTTGCGGCAATGGTAGAAATTTCGTGAAACAGCTTCAACATTAGTTAAACCGAAACTGAGGCAATCCGTAAGACGGTAGAACTTTGAACCGATTCTGAACTCTCAGTTTCTTGTTTAGCGTGCTTTAGAACTCGTTCGGAACGAGTGAAATTGGTTCTTGATTAAGAAGAGGAACTGGGAATTCTGAACTGCTGACGCATGCGCAGATGGCTTAATCTGAGGTCGAGGCTAAAAAGCTTCGAGACTGGGCAGGTTGAAATTAAATATAGTCGATCGTGATTTATTTTAAAGGTGATAGTGATATATTTTATGATAAATTAAGTTCAGAAGATACACATAATTATAATATTAGAAGAACTCCGAAGGCCGTGAAAGAACAGTTCAAGAAACGTTGCAACAATAATAAAATCCCGAACTAGTTTTGAGAACGCATGCGTCGAAATATGTTCGGTATTAATTCGTAACGCGTTTTAATTGCTTTGCTGGAACAAACCTAATGAAATCCAATTTAAAGTTTACTCTGTAGGGATTCTGAAATTTTATGAATGGATTTTGGCGCCAATTTTCTTAAATGCAGAAAACTTGCTCCTTTCATATATGTAGCTATCAGGGTTTAGGCCATTTGGCCTGTTCCGTCTCAGGTGAAAAGCAGTAGTAGCCAGTCGCCTTATTTGATGACGATCGTGATTTATTTTAAAGGTGATAGTGATATATTTTATGATAAATTAAGTTCAGAAGATACACATAATTTTAATATGAGAAGAACTCCGAAGGCCGTGAAAGAACAGTTCAGGAAACGTTGCAACAATGTAAAATCCCGAACTAGTTTTGAGAACGCATGCGTCGAAATATGTTCGGTATTAATTCGTAACGCGTTTTAATTGCTTTGCTGGAACAAACCTAATGAAATCCAATTTAAAGTTTACTCTGTAGGGATTCTGAAATTTTATGAATGGATTTTGGCGCCAATTTTCTTAAAGGCAGAAAACTGGCTCCTTTCATATATGTAGTAAGAGGAAATCAATATCATCATCAATAGCTATCAGGGTTTAGGCCATTTGGCCTGTTCCGTCTCAGGTGAAAAGCAGTAGTAGCCAGTCGCCTTATTTGATGACGATCGTGCATCCAATGAGGAAACAGAAGTGACGTCAACAATAGTAATTTGACCAGTGAGAACTTCAAACTTTAGCGGTTTTTTTTTATCAAGTGTCCATTTAATTTTCTTCAATAAAGACTGCATGCTCATATGCGAATTCTGTGTGATACATATGGTGTGTATTTGGTTACGTCATGTAGTTTTCCTTATTATTTAGACTAAAGTTTACAATGTATCTACACGGATCTAAATGATTGCTAATTTGTGTAGATTAAGTTAGGGTTCTTGCCAAGTTGCAGCGTGAATGGTTATGGGTTGAATTCGTAATTTCTAAGATATGCTTTATTTTTTTTTGGAAGTAGATGTTAGATAACGTATATTGTCTGTTGTTCCAATATATTGTAAATTTTCCCCATCTATGTAGTAGAGTTTTTTATTTACCGCTATGGCAAGAATATTATGATTTTTAACCCTCTAATACAAACATTTTTACACCACTCTTCCATGAATTTATTAACCACTTCTCACATTTCATATTGAATAACCGATTAAAGTGGTAAATATTTATATGAATCAGTCTATATAATTAAATAATATCAAAAACATTTGTAATCTTCCCTTTTAGTTTTACTAGAATGTAAAAGATTACGTTGCAATATCAAGATGGATGCCGAATTATATCAAAACTGGTATTGAATTGAGCACTAAATAAAAGAGGGAAACAGAATGTAACAGCTAACAATTTCAATGAAGTCCAGATGTTTAGAAAGGGCTTTTTGTGGTGGACAGACAGCAATGGAAGTGGGGCGCAAACGACTATGACACTTGTTACAAAAGAGGATATAAATGAACTAAGCATATTCAACACCAAGGTTTTCTCTTACGTACTACTTAGATAGTATTAAACTTACAGTGTGGCGCCATTTGAGCTGTGAAGAATCTTATCTCTCATTATTTATCGTCCATTCCATACGGTGATAAATATTAATATGCTTATGCTAAATTACCTAAGCTGTTGGCATGTTGTAAAAGAACAGATATGAAGTCAGTTTTATTCCGCTTAATACAGCGATAAACGACCTGAAATGTTTTTTTTTTACCCTTGAGAATTGTTATTAAGTAGGCTAAATAATTCTTTTGTGCGAGATCGTGCGTATTTGCTTGGTTTCCGCACAAAACCAATCCGCGGTAGGTCTAAAATTCCACATTCAGTATTCCCAACCTAACACACATAACAATTTCCCTCTTCTTACCGCTTAAGTGACATATTGATTTTACTGCTTTAGGCTTTTAACATATTATTTTTAGAGACGTTTAACATAGTAATAATTATAAATTGGAAACTTACCACTGCAATTTCACCTAAATTGCACTGTTAATTATTGTTTTTAAATATTTTCAAAAATTAAGTAAACTCTACAACTCCACTAAAGTTACTGCATTCGTGATGCAAGTAACATTAAGGAAGCCGTTTGTTTCAAGTTCGCATTTATAGACTGGGGGGAAAAAAAGACAGACGTATATCACGGCCTGCTGAAGTATAGTAAACACAGAAAACATTTTAAAGCAACAATGTTGAAGATAGATATTTTTGTTTTGCAAATTTGCCTTCATTGAACAGAAACAAAGATGGAGATTTCATTGCAACTAATTAGAAATTCCTCTTTCAGGTATGTAGTAAACGATCTTCGCACAAAATAATGTACGATACACGAGCGGTATGTTTTCTTTCAATTCTCGGAAATTAAAAAAGCTCAACTACGTTTCGCTTTTTCAAACTTTTCCTCGAACATGAAAACTTCAACATACCGCTCTTGTAACGCATATTATTATTATATTATCGCTATATTGGAGCTAGTATATGGATCTGTGGTTAGGTCATCTATGTTGCATGGGGCGGAAATTTGGGGTTGGGAAAATGCGGGAAAACTAAATAAGGTACAAACGGACTCCCTGAAACGAATACTTGGAATTGGCAGAAGCACAGCTAACTGCGGGGTGCTGAAGGAGTTTGGGCTTCAAAACGAAGCAATTCATATGAAAGTTAGGGTGATAAAATATTGGTTTAAATTATATTTGGGGATCAGTCGCTTCTACGGTCGATTTGCTACAAAGTTCAACAAAGAGAGGGTTGGGAAAAGGGGTGGGTTTATAAACTGCAGAGAGGGCTGCATCATATAGGAATGGGATGGGTGTGGGAGAAAGGAGAGAATAACAAGAGGAATGTATGGCGTAATGTGAAGATGCGATTAATTGATATCGAGAGGCAAGAGATTGAGCTCCAATGTTCGGAAAAGTCCTCACTACATCTACAATCAGATCTCATGCTTAACTGGGGGAGGTGTGACTACATAAATTATTGTAACAAGGACAGCAGAGCAGGTTTAGCGTGGCTAAGATTGGGGGCTTGCAAGGGTAATAAAATTGTCAACGAAGAAGGAGAGCGCCTTTGTCCGCTTTGCAAAGAAGAGGATTCCTATAAGCATATTTTATTACAGTGTGTCGAATTGGAACATGTACGGAGAAAATATCTACCACCCTCGATGCTAAGTCAGAATAGGAGTTCGCTCGCATGTCTTGACCTCATGGGGAATAGAGAATGGGAACAAAAGACTGGATTGTTCCTCTTGAAGGCGAGAAAGATTAGAACTTCAGCTGTTGAAGTTTGTGACGCGAACTGAGGAAGGGATAATAGTATCCACCCAACTGTACACTTTTAGGTCTTTTAGGTTAGGATATATTATATAGAGTGTTTTATTGTGCCATTTCCATTTTAATATGTGTCTTCTTTTAGAGAGTAGTTGGATATAATCATAGGTAGGGGGGGGGGGACCTACAAAGTAGGACTTGTTTGTGTACAAAGCACGTACGGTCAGAAGACCCGTGCATTGGATTTTAGAGAAAATTATGATAATATAAAATTTGTATGTATAATATTACTCAATAAATCCATCTATCTATCAAATATTATCGCCCGAAATGTTCAACTTATCTTGCACTCTTATTTTCCTGTTATTTAAATTGCAAATAATTCGGAGTCATTTTCACTAAGAATGTAGCTACAGTGTGGTTACGAAGCAGGGAGAAAGTATTGGCGGATTATTCACACTCTGCATAGAAATAATTGCATTTAGTGTGTAGGTTCTCTGTAACTAATAACTTTACATACGACACAAGCAATACGGAAATGTCTAAATCCTTTAGAGTAGCCCTGGGAACTTTGAAGCGGTAACATATATTTCCTCGTGTAATCAGGAATAATAATTATTAACTTGAAATAAAATATACAGGGTGATTCACGAGAATTTACCGTCACTTACGAAGCTTATTTCCGAAGACATTCTAAGCAAAAAATGTCATATAAACATTTGTCCTAATCTCAATATTTTCAAAGTTACACTAATTTGAAGTTGTTTGTAAAATATCTTTTTTCTTGAGTTTTAAGGGTAAAACATAAAACTCTGTTACATAATCTGTGCATTTATAAGCATATATTTTTCTCAAAATAGTATACGTCAGTACTTAACATTGAAAACAATTATTTGGACCACAAAAACAGCAAAAAAAAACTCTTTTTTTAAGAAAGCTATGGCGGCCGGGTAGCTCAGTTGGTAGAGCAGCTGGCTACGGACTGGAAGGTCCGGGGTTCGATCTCAGGTGGTAACGGGATTTTTTCTCGTTGCCAAACTTTCAGAATGGCCCCGAGGTTCACTCCTCCTCCTATAAAATTGAGTACCGGGTCTTTCATTCTAGTGCCGAGGTCATGGAAAGCATGGGGCTCTACCTCCATGCCCCCAAGTGCCTTCATGGCATGTTCCGGGGATACCTTTACCTTTTTTTTAAGTGTAAAAGAATATTACAAATAGAGAATGAACTATTGAGAAGTATCATTTCTTTAATTCGCTAGCATTCTGAAGCTAAAAATGTGTTGTCACTTGCTTTGTATAAATTTTGTTTTTCAATTTTTAACTAAAAATTACATCATTCTTATGCATTTATCACAAACATTGTTACAAATCATACGACTTTAGGAACTTGATTCTTTACAGTTTAATTATGCATCCTAATGTACAGTCTTAAAGAATTTACAACAGTGACGTGATTTGTAACAATTGTGATAAATGCGTAAGAAAATGTAATTTTGTAGTTAAAAATCAGAAAAAAAAACTCTACGAAGCAACTATAGAATTCACAACATATTTTTAGCTTCAGAATACTAGCTAATTAAAGAAATGATATTCCTGAATAGTTCATTCTTTATCTGCAATATTATTTTGCCCTTAAAACTCAAGAATAATGATATTTTACAAACAACTTCAAATTAGTGTAATTCTGAAAATATTGAGATTAGGACAAATGTTTATATGACAATTTTGCTCAGAATGTCTTCGGAAATAAGCTCCGTAAGGGACGGTAAATCCTCGTGAATGACCCTGTATAGTATTAACCACAATTTGGATTTATGTCGCTTTGTTTCTTAATTTGTTTTCATGTTAAATCGGACATTCCGATACCTTTTTTGCGAGATCATTTAATGATAACTTAAATTTGTGACTTCCTAAAAGTTTATTTTGACATAATTAAGAGGAACATATTTCTGTGGGCTCCAAAAAAGCTGTTTTGAAATACAAGCATTTTTATTTTCACTTTTCACTTAAAAATCAGAATTCTAGTTTATATATAAATGTGAATGAAAATAACATAGATTAGGGCACTATATGCACATGCTCATGCTTTTCTGTAGCTTCTAACTACCGTTTTGGAGTTACCATGTTCTGACGAACACCACAGAATTTGGAATGTAGACACCCCACAGATTTCTTATACATAATAAAGTGTACTTATCGCTGCTGTTTCTACAGTAAATAACTAGATTAAAAATAATAATAGCGTAATTTAATAACTACCATGGATGAAACATAGGCTCATAAAGGTAACAAAATGTTATTAATTAAAACATCAGTGTTGAAAATGAGAAATGAATCAAGACTACATAATCTATGTTATTATTAGAATTTTCTCTATATCTGCGTCATGTTCTATCAAAGAAATAACTGCTACACCAATGTTGCCAGCCATCTTGACTTAAAACGACGCATCGGTACTCTGTTACATGCAAGTGAATTAAATTGAAAGAAGAAAATATTATTTTTCTTTTATTAATATTGTTTACTGAATAGTCCTGCAAATATCACTTTTGGATTCATCTTTTCAGATAATTTCCCTCGCGCTTCGTTTCGCTCTCCGCTTGTGAAATAATCAAGATGAAACTCACTTTAGAAAGTAGTTGAAAATTTACAGCGCATGACTTACAGCAAACGACTGCCCACAACATAAATGTTTACTTTTGCACAAGTATCCGATATATATTAGATTTAAGGTCACTTCAGTTGAGGTCGCCAGCACAGACGACTGTCTTCAGGGCTGTGCAGGGACGCGTGCAGTTGAAGGGCCGGCACTGGGAGTCCTGCAGGCACTGCACGTTGGCGTAGTCCGTGCACCACGCGTTCTGTCCGTCCTCGCACTGGTTCCAGCAGTAGAACCCGTGGCACTGCAGGCTCCGGTCGGGGCAGTGGTCCTGCGTCACGGAGCAGGGCGTGCTGCAGGACTGCAAGCCCTCGCACTCGCTGTCTGCGCTGCAGGCCTGCTCGTTGCTGCACAGACAGCCGCTGTCGCCGCACTGCCTGTAGCAGAGCCCCCTGCAGCACCGGTAATAGCCCTCGGTCAGCAGCGCTGATACCAGCAGCAGCTGGATCACAAGAGCGGCCGTCAGCGCGTTCATGTCTGCACTCAGTTCGGGCGGACTGTGCTTCCCTGCTCAGCAACGCTACTTAGAGGACGAACTAATTGCCTCCCCCACTCTTATAACATTTTTCAACCTTGTGGCTGCGGTTGATAACACTGATAAGACATATTGGTTTTAAAATTTTCGTTTGGCGTACAGCAGTTACATAAAGCCACCGATTAGTTTTCACGTAGGATATGCTTCAGTAGTTTGTAATCCTCGTTGCAGAAACAACGTCCATTTAGTGAGTTTGATACAAACGTGAGTGTTTTCTCCCTCAACCCTTTCGACATGACAAAGGAGCGATGGTATCAGTGGCTCTTGTACCTTCGCAATGCTGTATCGAAGTCGTGTTATTCTGTGTCGATTGTGAAGAAAACAAACTTCCATTCGCAATCGGAAGAGAAATTTTAGTTTCTGAATATGAAATAATAGTACATTATGCAACGAGCCTATAATGGTAGTAATTAAGACGCAAGTATGTTTGTTTATGAAACGAGCGCAAGCAAGTTTCATAATTTTCATTTTCATACGAGCGTCTTAATTACCATTATAGGCAAGTTTCATACAATTCTTATGCTCGACCATATTTCTAACTTGACGTAAGTGCAAGTTTGAACCAATTAATTATTCAGATTTGCGATAGATTAATTAGTTTAGGAAATTGGATATTTATTATATAGAACTACATTTGTATTATAGATCTTTTGTTAAATTATTAAGTTTTGTACTTTTGTGAACTAAATCAATAAATCTACCTACCTACCATATTTCTAACATGAAATTATTCATAAGTATTCATGTTATGGTTACGTAAGTGAGGAGCGGAACTGACCTGAATTGTGAGATGTGCGCAGACGCGAAAGTATTGATTTTTTCCGAGGCACGAATGTCATTGACCTTGATATAATCTAAAGAATAACATGAAGATTAGTCTTGATATAACCTGGAAATGGATTTAGAATTGAAAAACGAGATGACAAATTGAGTTTATTTGAATATTATTTACAATTAACGCTAATTATTATAGTAACAGAACATAACCTTCTGCGTCAGTATTGGATTTCCAGCCTCCGTGACATTTCGCTAGTTGTCTTTCGATTGCATATCCGAGAATAATAATCGATACTTGCGGTTTTATAATGGTACAATGGTGATTCCTTATTGGCTGAACAACTGAATTATAATTAATAGTTGTACTTTAATGAGGTGCATTAAAGGGCTACTACCAGGTGTATAATTACTACATTTCGGCATGGTCGAGGATAAATATTAAATTCCCATTTACCACACGATTTTGTGTGGCTCTTTAAAACCAATATAATACACCATTACACTACATGCCACTCCCAATATTCTGACTTATAGGTTGTACCTACTTTATAATAATAATAATAATAATAATAATAATAATAATAATAATAATAGTAATAATAATAATAATAGTAATAATAATAATAATAATAATGGTTTATTTAACGACGCTTGCAACTGCCGAGGCTCTATCAGCATCGCCGGTGTGCCGGAATTTTGTCCCGCTGAAGTTCTTTTACATGCCAGTAAATCTACTGACATGAGCCTGTCGCATTTAAGCACACTTAAATGCCATCGACCTGAGTCAGAATCGAACCCGCAACCTCGAACACAGAAGGCCAGCGCTATACCAACTACGCTACACAGGCTTTGTTATTATTATTATTATTATTATTATTATTATTATTATTATTATTATTATTATTATTGTTTCTTTGCCTGTTCCACAGAACTTCTATATGCGTCAACCTATAAGTCTGAGCAATTATTTTCAACAGATGAACATTGTGAAATCAAAATACAGGATCGGCTACATAGGTGTATTGGGGGAAAGAAAGAAAGAAAAAAAAAAAAAAAACTTTTGCCAGAATTACGTGTGGCTGTATCAGACAGAACGCCAGATTTTAAAGTCATTTTTGCTCGAGTGGGTGAAGAAACAATAATGATTATGAAAGAGTAATGGAACGGAGAAAAATTCTCTCCGGCGCCGGGATTTGAACCCGAGTTTTCAGCTCTACGTGCTGATGCTTTATCCACTAAGCCACACCGGATTCCACCCCGACGTCGGAAGAATCGTCTCAGTTTTAAGTTCCAACTCTTGGGTTCCCTCTAGTGGCCGCCCTCTGCACTACGTCATAGATATCTATGAACCTAGGACCGAAGTCCACACATGTGCTGAGGTGCACTCGTAATGAGTGACTATTTGGCCGGGATCCGACGGAATAAGCGCCGTCTTAAATCACGAAATGATTTACGCATATCATATATATTATTTTAATGTACCGAAGTACATATGATATTTCCATGCAGATATTCTGCGTCATCAGATGATGAAAGAGTAATGGAGAGAATTTTTCTCCGTTCCATTACTCTTTCATCGTATGATGACGCAGAATATCTGCATGGAAATATCATATGTACCTCGGTACATTATAATAACATTTATTAAGAATGATTATGGTCAACACGACAATCACTAGAGCCGGGGAAGAAAAATATTATACATCAACCCCTTGTACCTCAAAGTAAAGTAATTTTAGCCCCTTTACACATTAAGTTAGGGTTAATGAAGAATTTTGTTAAAGGGATGAATCAAGAAACTCAAACATTTAAACATATCCAGGAAAAATATCCTGTTATCCTGTTATGTCTTGGCTAAGGCTAAGCGATCGACGAGCCCTGCATTCTCTTGTCCTCTTATTTCAAATTCTGCGCACCGCTACCCCAATCTATGTGGCTTCTCTTTTTCAAAATTTATCCGCATATCATCAGCTAAGTACAAGATCTCATCATAACAATTTACTCATTATACCCTACCACAAGACATCTTTATATTCTTCATCCTATACAGTTTCAGTTGCTAGAAATTGGAACTCGCTTCCGAGTGATATAAGGGGTTGTTGGACAATAGCTTCATTTAGGTCAAAATTACATAAATTCTTACTTAACAGATGAATTGCTGATTAATATTTGTTACTTATAATGAAACTAACATCTGTCCATTCTTATTATTATTATCTTTAATTTCTCTAAATATATTTACAAAACCTCTAATGGCAATTACATTAATATTCTCATTATAGAAATAGAAATATATATATTCTCCCTGTAACATAGTCCTAGTAAGCTTATATTAAATTAATTTTCATCATTTTACTAGCTATCTCAAATATTAAATTAATTATAATTCATTGAATTAAATTAGCTCATAAATTAAGTTACTACTTTACCTTATAGATTTATCTAAATTTAAATAAATGTGTAGTGAAGATTATTGCTGGAGAACCTTTTAAGTGTAGTGTAAATATTTGTAATTTAAATTTATGTATTGTATTGATTAAGGCTGGTTGAGTGGAAGAGAAGGCCTTATGGCCTTAACTCTGCCAGCGAAAATAAAACATTATTATTATTATTATTATTATTATTATTATTATTATTATTATTATTATTAGTCACTCAAAAATAAAAGAGAGAGTTTTCAGTGGACCACAAATTAGGGAAATAATGAAGGACAATCACTTCGAATCTTTGTTGGAAGGAAAAGAGAAAGCCGCCTGGATTTCATTCAAGGAGGTTGTATTAAATTTTCTGGGTAACAATAGAAGTGAGAACTATGAAGAACTAGTGCAAAAGTTACTGTTGGTGTATGAAACTATGGGTTGTAACATGTCCCTGAAAATTCACTTCCTTCACTCCAATCTTGACTTTTTCCCCGAGAATTGTGGCGATTTCAGTGATGAGCATGGTGAACGCTTTCATCAGGAGGAAATTTTAATTATGGGGAGAAAAAAAAACAAAGACAGTGGAGTACCGATATGCTAGCAGACTATTGTCAGACTTTAGCTCGTGATGTACCTGATGCCCTATTTAATAGAAAATGCAGGAAAAGAATGCTATAATCTTCTGAACAGTGAATGTTTGACCTTATTGTCATTATACAGGGTGATTCAGACCACCGGTAACTGCCATTTATTTCGGAAACTAGTGCATAACCATTTTCGAGACAAAAATATTTATTACTAAACCACATGTGAACTTTCACTTGAGCTTGATTTCATCAGTCAGCTCTAACAGGAAGTAGGGTCAATGGCGTATCACTTTAAAATTTCAAATGGGAGTCGGGTCAAAAAGGGTACCATTTGTTAGAGCTCTTCAAAACAAACAACTTTCGTAGGATATGTTTTAATCAATTCCTGCTCTTTCAATGAGAAAACGTACAAAAAGACAATGTCATCAATATTGAGAAATGTCACAAGACGAAAATGTAAACAAGACAATTATTAATGTCGACATGTTACTGAAAGGCTTGACAATTCCATTAATTTTTATAAATGTTCAAACTATCTGCCGTTCTGAGCAGCACACACCTGTACTCTTCTTCTAACACTGTCAGTGACTCCTAACACTTCGGCGTGGTCAAGTGACTGGCAGAGTAGGAATTAATAAAAACGTTTCCTATGAAAGTTGTTTGTTTTGAAGAGCTCTATCAAATGGTACCCTGTTTGACCCGACTCTCATTTGAAATTTTAAAGTGATACGCCACAGACCTACTTCCTGTTAGAGCTGATTAATAAAATCAAGTTCTAGTGAAAGTTAACATGTGGTTTAGTTATAATTATTTTTGTCTCGAAATTTTCATGCACTAGATTCCGAAATAAATGGCTGTTACGGGTGGTCTGAATCACCCTGTATAAAGCAGTATTTTGAATATATATAAATTCGAAAATTTCTCAAAAACTGTAACCAACAACTGTTTTTATGTCATATTCGTATTCAGAAGGTTCAAATTATGTAGAAAACATGTATCACTTGCCCAACGCAAAAAATGTTAAAATTTGTTACGCAGTGTTGGCGAGGGCGAGATATTTGGTGATATGAGGCCCAGAATTTTCCATGTAATTATCTTGCATTTGCCTTACAGTTGAGGAAACCCAATGACGCAATCGTCTCATGCGGGTATCGAACACGCAAGGCCACAACTCTGGTTCAGTCACGTGAAATGTCCAGGTGGTCTTTGTCTTTTGAAACTCAAGTGATAATTAAATGTGATTATGCTATCAACAAAAAAGCTTGTTATTACCTTCAAGGACTCGTTGGATTTGGGGCTTGTACCGCCATCTTGCTGGAAGTAGCCCGCCGTCAACTCGGTGTCGTCAAATTTTCCACCAATTCAGCGAAGATTTGACTGTAAACCCCAGTGTTCGCTGCCTCATAGAAAAAATGAAGCAAATGATTCTTAAGACAGACATGCACGCCACAACTCAACCTTCTTAGAATGTGATAGCATTTCATGGTTACCATGGTGATTTTCGTGAACCCAATATCTGCTTCTATGACAATTGAAGGAGGTGAAAACATCAGAAAACCATGTGATGGAGAGAATCTATATATTTTATATACAAAGAGCCTGGAACCATCGACAATGTCGCACTGTCTCTTCCTTGTCTGGTTCCTTCAAGTCTTGCACTGCTTGAATTCTAAGTTGTATGCCAGCTTTGTATTGTATTGTACTTATTAACATTCCATGGTATTCATACATTGCTTCACAGCTAGAATATGGAACAAGTAAAAAAACTTAATACTATTATAAAGTCTTAATTTATAGTCACAGTCTAGATAAAAAATATTCAGACGAGATTTACAATATAGTCTACTAGTACAACACAAAGTTTTAGTATCAATTTCATGAAGCGTTATTGAATGTCATGAATTCACCTACAGAATAGAAGGCGTGAGAAATTAGGTACTTCTTTAATTTGGCCCTAAATAATCTTATGTTTTCAGTTTCATTTTTATATCCATAGAGAAGCTATTAAAAATTTTTACTGCCATATAACGCACTCCTTTTTGATAGCACGATAGACTTGCCGATGGAGTATGAAAGTCATTTTTTTGACGTGTAATTATGCTATGAACTGTTGAATTAGTTACAAAGTTTTCACGATTACATACGAGGAAGATTAGTAATGAAAAGATATACTGACAAGCCATGGGCATTATTTGTAGTTTTTTTAAAATAGTCGTACAAGATTCCCTAGATTTGGCACCTACTATTATTCTAATTGCTCTTTTTTGTAATAGGAATATACTGTTACTATCTGTGGAATTTCCCCAGAATATTATTCCAAAACTCATTACCGAGTGAAAGTATGCAAAGTATATTGTTTTTAAGGTATTGGTATTTACTATCTTTTCCATAGATGTAATAGAAAAACATGCTGAATTTAGTTTGGGGGTAATTTCTTTAATATTATTTTTCCAATTTAACACATTATCGATTTTTAAGCCAAGAAATTTGGTTGTTGTTTCTAATAGGGATCTGTTATTAATTATTGCGCTAGAAATTTGCGAGGTTGAATTTGGACAGGATTTAAATTGAATTATGTTAGTTTTGTCACAATTTAATACTAATTTATTGACTGAGAACCAGTCGCATAGTTTGAAGAGAATTTCCTCTGTTGAAGATTGGAATGTGTTCGAGTTATTGGCTGTAATTACTATACTTGTGTCATCTGCAAATAATATGGGATGACCTACATCTTTTATTAGGGGGGCAAGATCATTTATGAACACTAGAAAAAGTAGGGGATCTAATATTGATCCTTGAGGAATTCCATTATTAATAGTTCCCCATGCCGATGCAGATTTCATAGTTGTATTGATTTCGACTTTCTGTTTCCTATCTATGAGATATGAGTAAAATCAATGGTGTACGACACCTTTAATTCCGTAATAATCTAATTTATCTATCGCATTTAATGGTTTATACAGTCAAAGGCTTTGGACAAATCACAGAATATCCCTCCAACTTGTAATTTTTTATTAACTGCCTCCAGAATTTTGTCCTTTAAACTAAATGTTGCATTTTCCGTGCCTTTATTTTTCCTAAATCCAAATTATTTTTCCTAAATTTATATGCTGCTCTGACACGAGCCATTTGAGTACGTCAGTCTATCTCCCAATTTAATCGGCGCAACTTTTCAACAATAGAAGATAATGAACAGTTGACAGTCGTGTTGTTTTAAGTCATGACCACCTATACTGATTCTTCAATTCAGCCAGCATCTTAATTCATTGTTGAGTTTAGATGTAGAGATCAAGTTTTATAACCTTTCGACTCCTATTTGAAGCTAGTCTCTGATATTAAACACACAGTTTTATCACAGTCTAGTACACACAGTCACGAAGTTCAATACGTAAGGAATATGCATCCAATGACAGTTGAACTTTAGTTGCTAGCCACAAGGATCGCTACTATCGCACAGTGTATTGTTCCTAGTATTCTCAGTTACTAACCGCTTGAAGTATTGTATCGCGAGAAATGCAAAAATTTACCCCAAGCTTCGTGACTATAATATGTACTAGACTGTGTTTTTATTCATGCTAGCGACGATATAAAACAAAAGACGTGAAAACAAATGAATGAGATGCATTAACAATTGAATACGCTTTCATATTTAAGTATCAAAGGATACGGGTACCATTTGAAATTTCAAATTGGCGGTGGCTGAGGTGAGGGGTTGAAACCTAATATGTAATTAAGACTGATTTTAAACTTCGCCCTCAATGTCTGAATTGACTTGTTTTTTGCTTAATTAAATTCAATTTGAATTATATTCATTCATTCATTCATTCATTCATTCATTCATTCATTCATTCATTCAATCATTCATTTTATTCCATAGATCTTACATGAGCAATGAAGCTTTAAGCTGTGGAACAAGTCAAAATTTTACAATATCACAATTACAATTTTTACAAATTTTTACAGTTTTGCAATTTAGTAATTTTCTACAATTTTTACAATTTTCTGCAATTTTTTACAATATTTTGGCGAGATGTAGTGAGATGAGGTGAGGTCCGAGGATTCGCCAAAATATTACCCGGAATTTGCCTTTTGGTTGGGGAAAACCTCGGAAAACCCCAACCAGGTAATCAAATCAAAGGTGTTGATGCCGAGGACTCGCCATAGACCATCCGGCTTCAGTCCCACGGCTGTGGAAAACCTCGGAAGAAACCAAAGACCAAAGGGGGATCCAACCCAAGCCCGAACGCAGCTCCGGATCAGCAGCCCAGCGAGTCTGCCGACTGAGCTACATCGATGGCTCTACTAAAAGTATACAATACATAGCCAATCAGATTATTAAATTTACAAACGCAAAAGATCATTCATCAATTGAGCTATATGTATAATACAAAACAAGTAAGTTAATTAAATTTAAGGCATAAACAATTCAATCAGTTGTGATATACAGAAATTGATAATACATATCATGCAAACTACTTCAAATTACAAACACAAACAAGTTATCAATAGTGCTATACAAATTACTATTCAATTTAAAGCATATACAGGGACATCACTTTATTTTTACCAACATTTTTAACATTAACCTGGCTATACTCGGAAACACTGTTGCCCCCTTCCATTACAGGAGTTTGGTGTTACTAGTGCAATATGTACACGAATCATTTTACTAGCTATAGGAGGAGAGAAAAGTAGTGTATCCATTTATGTTACAGGGATATAGATATTACGATTTTCAGTTTGATCATCACTTTTATGGAATTTATCAAAATACAGTAGAGTAGTAACATTTTTTTTTTTTTTTTTCAAAAACTCAACTTTTCGTTATGTAATGTCTACTTTATTTAAAATATTAATTATTGATGCTATCATACAATATAGAGAGTGCATTTAAATTGAGGGGGTCATAAGTGAAGGGATGTAAGTGCACTTAAGTTACTTTTGAGAAAATGGGGTTTAAATATTTAAGCTTTCGTAAAATCGGTGAAATTTTTATTTAAATTTTAATGTGTGATGCGATTAAAATATCCCTTTGCCACTAAAATTTTAGATACTTTAGCTTACACTGGATGCACTTAACTCATGTTATTACAAATGTCACTAGCATTCCTTTGCTTCTAGCCACCTCAATTCAAAATAAGCTAATCTGAATTTTTAAACAAGTTGCTGAAAATGGTTGCCGTTCATTACAATGCAGGCTTCAATTCTTTACGCATATTATTAAAAACATTTTGAAGCATATTCTCTGAAATTGAATTTATCGTTTCTTGAATATAATTTTTTAGTACGATATTATTAATAAAGGTTCTTTCTTCTATAGAAAATGCAACCATATTTATGAAACACACTATACACTGCAGTTTTTACTTCACTGCTTGAAGACTTCGAATGCAACAGCGGCCGTAAGTTTGTGTGTCTGACGGGAGCAAGGACATTAGTGAAAGGGGTGGGAGTGAAGTACATTCAGAAATGCAGGTACAATAAAAAATGCAAGTAAAAATAAAATGATGTCCCTGTACAATTCATCGGCTAAAACTATACAAATATATACAATACAAAGTAAGCATACTTTCATTAAGCTATACAAATTTGTGCAATTAATATCAAGTAGAATAATTCAATTTATAATCATATGTTTAGACTCGAAAGTTATGAAATGAAAGTTCTTTATAATTAAATAACATCAAAATCATATTCTGTAATCATCCCTTTCAGTTTTACTAGAACAGAAAAATTACTTTTCAATGTGAAAGGGTTACCAAATTATATCAAAACTTGTGTTAAATTGAGCACTAAATAAAAGAAAACAGGTCGTCCGAGGAAAACAGAATGTGACAGTTGACAACTTCCATGAAATCCAGATATTTAGAAAGTGGATTGTGGATGGACGAACAGCAATGGAAGTTGCGCACGAAAGACTACTACGGTTCTTGCAAAACAGGATATAGATAAACTACAAAAATATTCAACTCTGGTTTTCTTTTTCGTATTACTTAGATAGTATTAAGCAGGGTTTGGTTCCATTTGAGCTGTCAAGAATTTTATCTCTCAATATTTGTCGTCCGTCCGATACGATGATAACGGGAACATGTGAATAAATTGCCTAATTTGGTGGCATGTTGTGAAACAAAAGATTTCCGGTTTCTTTACTCTGCTTGCGTACTAAGCGATAAACGACGTCAAGTGTGATCTTCATCCTTGAGCGGTATATCAGTGGCGTAAGTAAGTCTTTTCTATTATCGCCCGAAATATTCATATAGGTGTAATCCTTCCTGCTATTTAAATTGCAGATTATCCAGGGCTACTTTCACTAAGAACGGAGCTACAGTGTGATTACGAAACAGGGAGAAAACAATGGTGGGATATTTACACTTTGCTTAGAAATAATTGCGTTTACTGTGCAAATTCTCTAAAACTAATAATTTTATGTAGGAAACAAGCAATACGGAAATGTCTACATAAATAAAATAAAAAAAATAAAAAATAAAAAAAATAAAATAAACCTAAATTTATTTCTAACTATTCTATAATAACGCCTACAATAAGCAAAAGTAAATCTAACTTATAAGTACTTCTATTTCACCCATCTATTACCAATTTAAGTAATTACATATCACCTTAATTAATTACAAATCAACTTAATTACATATCATCTTAATTAATTACATATCACCCTAATTTATTTACATATAAACTAAATTACATATCATCTTAATTAATTACACATGAACTTAATTAATTACATGACACAACTTAGATAATTACACTGCACCTTCAATTACATTTTCAGTCTAATCTTCTCAACCTTTCCTTAAATGTATTCATTTTGAGAGGACCACCCTGAAAGATTGCCGCAGGTAAAGGCTGGTTCACAATAAACCGGAAACGAGAATCGGAACGAAAACGAAAACGGTAAAATTGTTAAAATGTGTACATTTAAATGTGAGCATTCACAATTAACGAAAAGCTTGCCGGAGCCCGGGATCGGGAACGGAGAGTTGGCCAAGTTTCAACTTTGGCGTTCACGTTTCCGGTCACAGCCCACTAGATTCATTCTATTGCCATCTAAAAGCTATTTTGTCGTCGTATATTTTGTAGAAAGAAGACTGTGACAAACTTATGCATTATTTTGTTCTGTGCTGTGCATCATGGAGCAAGTTTTATTTGATGAGATTCTAATATTGAAATCCTCACGTTTACGATATGCGGCGCGCCTCGTATAAAGATGAGAAAATGGAGGAGAATACGTGGCTTTCAATAGCTGCATCTTTGAACACCGATCGGAAGCGAATCATATTTTATTACTGTATTGGTTGTATTACACACTACATATTCACGCTTCAATTCAATAACTACTGTTATGTTAATTTTTGTTCTATTACAAATGTTTCTTCTCTAATTATTACGTTATGGTAGACTTAAAATAGGTTGTGATAATAAAGATGCATGGGAATATTTATAGTACCGTACCTAATGAAATGTTTGAGTTGAAATTTCGAAGTTGGTTAACCTGTGTTTATGTTGGCTGCCTTGTACTCATGAGAGAACGCCATTGGTCAATTATACACAAGTAACATCATAATGCGTAATATCGACTTTACATATCGTTATTGACATATGTATCGATATGCATAGTCGTCTACGTTCTCGGTTTATTGTGAATAAAAAATTTTCATATTCACGTCCTCTGCTTCTCGTTTTCATTCTGGTTCTCGTTCCCGGTTTATTGTGAACCAGCCTTAAGCTGTTCCAGTGTACTATTGTGCGGTTAACAAAGGAAAGTTTTGCCACGTCCATTCTTTGTTTTCTACATTTAAACTTCCTAATATGATCTGTCCTGCCTAAGTATGATCTAAGAAATTACAATATGAAAGAGTTTACGACTAATATTAACAATTACATAAGACTAATATTCAGCAAGTTAATTGTACAACTTTATGTAAATTTTTCTTAATAATTTCTTAAATCTTGAATTTAAATTTCTTCGTAGGCCTAGGGTATTAAGATATGAAATTATTATATAGTTGTACAGGGACATCATTTTATTTTTACTAACATTTTAAATATTAACCTGGCTATACCTTTGGATTAACGGTTGAAACAGGAAACACCGTTTGCTACCCCTTCCACGACTGGAGTTCGATGATACTGGCGTAAAATACAAACAAATCACTTTACTAGGTATAGGAGGGAAGAAAATTAGTTCATCCATTTACGTAAACTAGGAAATATCGCGATTTTGAGTTTGATAATTTTCATTAGGTTTTTGTTTAATCAAAATACAGTACTGTATTAACACTTAGTGTTTTTACTCACGAATTGAGCTATCCATTCGGACGTATTCATTATGCAGTGTATAGTGTACTGTTACAGCACATTAGCGTACAATATAGGGAATGAAGCTAAATTGAAAAATAATCATAATATGGATATTTAAACACATTTTTGAAAATGGTGGCCATTCATTTCGATACAAGCTTCAGTTCTTTTGTGCATATTATCGCACTATAGACTATTGTACCTAATCCCAATTACCAGTTTCGTCCTTCATACTAGTAACTCATGTTGAAATAATTCTATACCTACTCTATAAAAGAGTACCTTACGTACTGTAAATTCAATCTTCACTTCTGCCCGATCCGAGGAGATAAAATTACTCAGAAATGCTATTCGTTCAAGTGGTTTTGTCGCAGGGTCGCAGAAAGGGGGGGGGGTTAATCGCGTGACAGTTAATTACTTAATGGGGCCCTTTTATTTAAGTTATTTTAAACACTTGTATAATATTACGTAGACGTCCAATTCCTAACAGAAATTAATGTTTTCAGAAAAGAGCTAAGATAGCCCAGCTACTAGACTTTACAGACAGCGTATTCCGAATCTCACCGGTCCGGTAGGATCAATGACGTCACGTTGCAACGAAAATAAGGAACAAAACTGCTGGAAGAATCGATGGCTGTCATGGCGACTGTGTAAGTGGTTATCTGTGCTACGCTAGCAAAATTTTGCGAATTTTTCGTACTGCCATCTCGTTCAAAGAAAAGAGATCATAAACAACTTATTTCTTGAACCGGTAGTAATAACTGGTCCGTTGACATGTTCGCTCATAAGCCATTAACATATTGTTTTTACGTTGTGCTCATTACAAACAATACAGCAGAACACACCGCCATGACACAACAGTGCACGATGTCATTCGTCTGCTAATTCGCGCCCTATACAAGAACCAATCAGATTCACTGATGGAGACTGCCACCATCTCTGCAAGTTGATGGCACCGGTGCGACACCGGTGGAGCATCAATGACGTCATCGGTGGAATTCGGAACACCGTGATGCCATCGGATTGCTCACCGGTGAGATTCGGAATACGCTCAGAGGGGCGAGTAAAAGTAGGTGGGGGAAATCGGGATGCGACGTAGGCAAACGGACGACAGTACCTGTGCGAAAATATGATTCAATATTGAAAGCTCTTTCGTCATTGGAAAACGCGAACATATTTCTGGAACGTACTATACTCACTAACTCAGTACTGCTTACGCGCCCTCGGTTCTGTGTCGTGAACGGTTGGAAGTTTACTAGTAGAAGGGGTGGAAGTGAAGTACATTCAAAAACTCAGGTACAATAAAAATAGAAGTAAAAATAAAATGATGTCCCTGTACCTGGCATATTGAACCAGCAACAGTAAACCACTACACGTACGTGCTCAGTACATTCACGTGAGTTTTGTGTTGATATAGAAGCAGTACCTACTATACCTCGCCACTCTGCAGTCTGTACTTGGGATGGACTCGACCCGATCCGTCTTCGTTCATCTCTGCCATCCCGCCCTCATTGTGGCACCGCGACCAGCTCTCCGGAGATATGATAAATGAGTTTGGGGCGTCAATGGAATAACGATTGCGAGGAAAACGGAGCTCGCTTCTATTTTGTCTGCAGTCCATTGTCACGTCGCCTTCACATCAAAACTGTTTGTGTACTGTTCTCGAAAACATCAAATCTACTAGGTGTCGCCATTTTTCTTTACTAAAACAACCCATCAACACTGTGATGATCAATATCATTGTTGTTATTATTATTTTCGCTACATCGTACCCACTCAGTTGATCGAAGTCATGTCCTCTCCTTTAGTACGCCGCTGTGTTATTCAGTATCTCATTATCTATCCACCTCAAATGAGGAGCATCGTTTCAAATCATATAATGTCCAAAAAACAAAATTTTGCTGGAAGAACGAAAAACTGATTACTCCTATTCTGGGTAATTTTCCTCAAAGTGAAAAATGTGAAGTTATTATGCTTGAGAAGTACTTGAAGAAACTTGAAAAAATGAAATCACTTTTCAATTATGTTCTTCAAATTGAAGAAAAATGTGTTGGACATAATACGTTCTGAACCAATAATTGTACAGATGTTCTAATTAAAAATTCTTAATGAGGCAAATAGGCGTACATAAAATAACCAATAATTATTATTGTTATTAAAGAGAAACATTATCTGTTAATATAAAATTACAATTTCCACATTAAACATTTTGATATACAGAGTGTTCATAAGTTCTTTGTGCTGTCTTGATGTCTTTAATGAGATAAATGAATGCATAAAAACTATTAGTATTGTTATTATTAAATAAAACATTATTCTGTAAATACAAAAAGAACTATACACATTAAACAAATTTTGATGTAGGCCTACAGGGTGTTCATAACATCCATCCGGCTGGATTCATGGTATTTGAATTTTTTTTCACATTTTTTCGAATCCTCCTCCTTCTTCTAAGCAGCCACAAGTTGCCATACTATCATCTTCATTGTCAGTTATCACAGTATTTTTTTTTCTTCAGAAATGTATATTTATTTAAGTAGCAGGTCGCAAAATGGACCCATGCCTTTTACAAGATGTATGTAACCTAGTACATGATTCAGTATAAAAATACAATTTACATTCAAACACTTTCACCAAGAGTGAAGTGTTTTACAAGAAATCACTCATTCATTAAACACGAGAAATTACTAAACTAATGAGCAATGGATTTGGATGTGTTCTTACAGAGTTTAAAAATTTGGTTCTGGCATTTTGAATATAATCACTAAATAACATTATATTTAGTGACTCATACAGTTGCGAGTTACTAATATCATAGTCTGCTCCCGTGGTTGTCCTACATACTGATCTTTATATTCCATCCAGTCTTTTAATATGACGTATATGAGTATTTGACCAAATTTCACAAGCATATAACATACTGGGTGTTCATTTCAAAGTGTGTCATGACGTCACTGTTGTGACTCAGCGATTTGAAGCGAGTTTCAGCTTTTATGTCAGAGAAGTTGCCTATTAATCAAGGCGTTCAATCTGAACTTGAGAACGTGTACGGTATAACTTGAACATCGTAGCAACAGATGGCGGTCTGTACGGTCTGTGTGCTACCATAACCTCTTTCGAACTGTGTTTTGCGCGGGCAAGTCGTACGCAGGGTATTTGTTATCATCGGTTGCGTACGGCAACATTCCACAACACAAATCAAATGCTCCGTGTCCATGTTGACCGTCGAAGTTAATGTCAACAAATACGCAAGTAATCGTCTTAACCCTCTCCCCATATCCCGACAGTAAGAAAAAAAAACTCACTTCAGTACGTGTTTCCAAACAGTTCACATTCTTGCCACTACTGGCGTTACCGTACGTATCGGTAAGTAATCTTCAGAATGAACGCCGTACTTGCTAGGCAACTTCTCTCGCATTTAGGTAATACGCCTCTGCGGAATTGTAGCAAGATTGAATTCTCTAGGCTCATCGGCTAGCCACATGACGACATACAGCGAGCCATGACACACTTTGAACTGAACACCCGGTATATGAACGGATCAGGCAAGTGTATAATAAAACTTTGACTTTAAGAGAGATGCGACTTTTGAAAATAGGATACAGCAACATGAAACGTTGAAAAGCTGTGTCTCTGATTAAATTTATATGTTGTCTGTAAGTCAGTCTTCTATCAAGATAAACGCCGAGATATTTCACAGCCGAATTAAAAGGTATGTTTTGTTGTTGAACTGTGAGTTCTTCTGGTAAGTGTGGGACTCTTTTAGTGAAAACCACACCCGTGACTTAGTTATCACAGTAACTGCATCGATGATGTTAGCATGGAAATCTAAAGCTTCACACAATTGAAATAAGCCGCTGATATTTTTAAACTATTCCTTTGTGCCACAAGTTACTATAGGTCATACTGTAGAAAAAATAAAACAGTAATTTTACATTTTTAAGAATTCGAGGGTGTTTTCAGCTCATTTCCCTTCTCCGACATCCCTCCCCCCACGAATTGGTAAATACCCTGATGCGTAAGAAAGAGGTAAAGATCTGAAGATCTGAATGATGTTGACTTAATATTGTATTAAATTAAATTAAGATTATAGAATTTCTAGCTTTATTAAAATATTGTCGGGGTGTGATAAATGTTTACAGAGAGTCTCACGTTAATTAAAACCTATTATTACTTACCTTGCCTCAGATTTCATTCTATGTGCATGTTTTGCTTCTTTAGGCGTCCTCCTGAACTGTCACCTACGATAGTTTCTTGTTCCCTACTGCAAACAATTTCCATCACACACAGCTCGCAAGAAAAAGACTGTATTTTCCGTTTTGAATATGAAGCATTGTCGAGAAAAGTGCGTCAGATTGTCGGTATAACTAACATAAGAAAGTACTTAATTAATTTTATTAATATCAATTCTATAACATCAATATTAGACGTAATACGATATGAAACAGACACTATAAAGGACTGAATAGTATTTGAAACAATCAGAGTTCCCAGCGTGAAAGACCGTATCCGAAACTATATGAAAATGTATCAAACTCAATTTTGTCCACCGATTTACATGAACCCCACTATAGATTCTTGGCCGTCTACTGCCTCGAACAGACATCCGTTGTTATGGTGACTGTTCAAAGCCGTCTGCATGTAATGTACATAACAAGCAATAGCTTTGTTGAGATTGTATTTTGACATGCAGGGTGTCTTAATAATAAACCGACAAAATTTTTGGAATGTTCTCTAATTTAAAAAAAAAGCACAACAGCCAAAGCTTTACATTTTCTGACTCAAATATATTTTTTTAAATATAAAACAAAACTTGTGGTTAGGTAGTCATATCATACGTATTTATATCGCGCTATTCAACTTCTAACTTGCAGGGGAATTAGAAAACAGCACTTCATACACTGCCTATTCACTCTGAGTCAGGTTGAATTTACACAGTTTTACTTATTTAAAATTGGAAATCATTTGAGTGAAAAGAAAGAAAAACTTCGGGGACGTCTTTCCTATAAATAACACATGTAAGCCTACATTTTCCCTTCTTTCAGCTTCTCAGACAATGTCTAATTTTCATTACTTGGACTAGGCTTTATAAACTTTACAGAACGACAACTTGAAAAATATTTAAAATGGAACTGTGGGGTTTCCACTGACATATTTCTTTACTCTGTGAATTACCACAATTAATTTGTCGGTCTATTTCTGAAACACCCTGTATAGTGTGAAGCTTGCCGTGATGTTGCAGGCACAACGACCTGGCGTGGAACGTCCGGAACTTCGTGCACAATCAGCTGCAGCGCTTCAACTTCTCGGCAGACCTGAGGACCGTGGCTCCGTGGGCCACCAGCGCCTGGTCCCAGACTGACCTCCCGCGGATGCAGCAGGGCATGCTGGGAGCTCAGGTAAGCACCATACCCAGTGTATACGAATAAGTTACTTAAAAGGCTTCACTCCTATATACCTTCTGCATAGAGTCTTCTTTCTTGCACTGAGCGATGCACATGTTCTTGCGGATTATTCCTTCGCCTACCTCTTCTTGTGCGTAGAACTTACATCTGGATGATGGCGGTAACCATCATGGTTAACCAGCATGGCGTCAAGAGATGCCCTTACCTACCTTAGAACAGCCGTGACGAAAATGTGATCGTGCGCCGAGCCACTGTGTAACCTGCAACGTGCATAGCACCTATGGAGGGAGGTGGATACCCGAAGGGGAAGTGAAGCAACTGTCTCACTTATTAACGAATTTTCATTTTCTTTACGTCAAGCACTTAAATATAATTTTATACAGTATAAAGTTACAAACTAATGTTTAGTACGTGTAAAGAAATGAACAAGAAAACATAGGACACATTATCACAACCTAAAACTAACTGTCTTCAGAATGTCTGCGACAGAGTTTCAAAATCAGGAATTATGTCACTTACTGCCAGTCGTAGTTGATCACGAAGGTATTTGTCTGTCAGTCATGATCTAAATTTGGTTTTTACTATTTTCATTGTTGAAAATAATTTTTCACAAACGTAAGTTGTAGCGAACATGGCTTCAACAGAGCAAGCGAAAGAACGAAGCTTCGGATATTTATTTTTTGGCAAATGTTTGAAAAGTTGAACATTTGTCAAGTCCTTACATCTAGCTTTCATTTAACGTCACATTGTGAATCTGAGAGTTTAAATTGAAGATCTAACCGTATTATTCGTACACCTGCTGAAAAAGGGTCGATGTAGAGAGATTATGATGATGATAACACTTAACCTTTTAATGTTTCATGAGTAACATGTAGTAACTTATAATGCCGTTTTATGTTATACAACCGTTTTCCTCGTAATACTTGTGAACAAATCATACATTTAATATTCTCATCATATTGGCAGCAAAAAATGCAACCTCCCATCCTATTTGGAACTTTCGATTTTTATAGAGGTACATGGTTTCGAGAGAGACATTGCGACGATACGCCACTCGCAGGTCAGAGACAAATACAAATAGAACGGAGTTTGACTTTCAGTGAGTGAGAGGGTGGGGGTTGGGGAGGTAGGAAGCGCATAGTTATCATTGCGAGCCACAATGTGCTCGTGAGTCACATTTTTTCAACGGCTGCCTTAGAACATACTTTGTACCAGGACTCCACAACGAGTTGATCTCGAAGCTCTTTTATGAATACCTACTGTTTTCTCTGTAAGAAAAATCCTAATGTAAACATAAGCACGTTGCTGTCATACCCGTGATTGGATCCCAGTCCAAACACTCACATGACGCAGGAAAATATAGTTCGTATTTGGAAACCACAATCTTGTATTATTTGAAAATAAAAAATTGAATTCTAGTTGTTAAATACGATGAAACATTTAACTTCACCCATATGTAAAACGCTATGTAAAAGAAAAGCTACTTTTATGTTTTGTTATGTACTATGAACGCGGATGAATACAAACAGTAATACCGAGGTAGTCTGTTCTTGTAACAAGCTGGCGTCACTTGAGCTCGTAGTTGTTCACGTAAGCACGTGGTACTGAAGTATGGCTTCTGCATCTTCAACTGTCCTTTGTGAAGACATAAAACTTAAAAATAATTTAATACAGTAATTATAAAGTAAATGTTTCCTAAGCAAACGAATGCATAGTAGTGAGGTTAGGCCTACTTGACGAGTAACGGGAAATGTTTAACATGAAACAGAATGTACACCAGTAGGTGGGAACATGTACTGAGAATCTATGGCGCCAAACAGCGGCCAATGAAGCCTCACTTCAGTCACGTGCTATTGTTTACATTAGGATTTTTCTTACAGCGAAAAGATTATAGATAGCTGCCGAAAAATACATCGTCATTAGGGTACTGGTCTATCTCTGGGCATTGTTTGGTAACAGGAATACACTCACAGCACTTCCTCACGGCAGGCAAGGCACTCAGTCATCAGTAAGCAGTGCCACATTCTTGTTTTCTCTTTCTGTGGTGTCATTATGCAGGGCTTTCATTTCAAAAGCTCCCAGTCTAAATAACTACTTATTAAAAGTATTAAATTTAACTTAAAGAACACGTCAATTTCGATATTGAGTGAAATATTTAAAACCAATGTTAAGGGGAGAGGATGGTATTTTTGATGAAAAATGAGTAAATTTTCAAAAAAATATTCTTTAAAATACTCTGTGATATGTGTGGAATGCATAGCATAACATTTTGTGGGTATTTGTGCCCTTATCGGACGTTGAGTCGCCATTTTTAAACTTCCTGCGTTATGGATTTTTAAATCACTCGCCTACTTTTATTGTTGTTTCCGGTAAATTAAATTTTCAAATTTTTTTCTTTAAAATACCCTTTGATATGTGTGGAATGCATAGCATAACATTTTGTGGGTATTTGTGCCCTTATCGGACGTAGAGTCGCCATTTTTAAACTTCCTGCGTTATGGATTTTTAAATCATTCGCCCACTTTTATTGTTGTTTCCGGTAAATTAAATTTTCAAATTTTTTTCTTTAAAATACACTTTGATATGTGTGGAATGCATTGCATAACATTTTGTGGTTATTTGTGCCCTTATCGGATGTTTTTTATTGGGTTATTTTACGACGCTGTATCAACATCTAGGTTATTTAGCGTCTGAATGATATGAAGGTGATAATGCCGGTGAAATGAGTCCGGGGTCCAGCACCGAAAGTTACCCAGCATTTGCTCGTATTGGGTTGAGGGAAAACCCCGGAAAAACCTCAATCACGTAACTTGCCCCGACCGGGATTCGAACCCGGGCCACCTGGTTTCACAGCCAGACGCGCTGACCGTTACTCCACAGGTGTGGATTCTGATGTTGAGACGTCATTTTTAAACTTCCTGCGTTATGGATTTTTAAATTACTCACCCACTTTTATTGTTGTTTCCGGTACCGGTAAATTAAATTTTAAAAAATTCTTTAAAATATCCTTTGATATGTGTGGAATGCATTGCATAACATTTTGTGGGTATTTGTGCCCTTTTCGGATGTTGAGACGTCATTTTTAAACTTCCTGCGCTATAGATTTTTAAATCACACGCCTCCTTTTATCGGTTTCCAGTAACTTCATTTTTTTGCTACATAGCCAGAAAAAAATGGATATAATTTCTGAACTATTAAAGATACATGAATGAAATTTAGAACACACATTCTTTAGACTTTTAGGAAACTTTTCTCTGTAACAGAATTTTGTTAATTGATTTCATTTTAAAACTACGTCCGTTTGTTTACAAGAAAGGAAATCAGAAAATTGTTATTAAATTTTAATTGTTTGTTTTACAAACGTAGGGACTAATACCAAAATTCTGTTACAGACAGTTTGCTTTTGCAAATACATTGCAAAAACCTGTTTGAATCTATCTTTAAAAACGGTTTAGATATATCGGTTTTAGTACAGTCCTGCATTGGGTATATATTTTTTTTTTCAAATTTGGGCCCCCAAATATATATATATATATTTTTTTTTTCAAAATATTTTTATTTGGTTGAGTTGCCACAGCTATGAGCTCTCTACATACAAAAAAAAATAATATTTTACACCAAGTAGGAAAAAGTTGTAAAAAATACCATCCTCTCCCATTAATTGCATTTTACGTTTTGCTCCTTCACCTCCCCTAAAACCACACTTTAAAATATTTCAAACGACACATCCATTGAAACAGTTTTCAATTGTTTATACATCTCATTCATTTTTTTACATCTTTTGTTTTCTATCGTCGCCTTGCAATCTTGATTATCGTTATTGTCAATTGGTTGTAAGATCAGTTTATTTTGGGTAATTTGGATATAGTCCGTAAAAAAAGACTGACAACCTAGACTGTCCTATGTTTGCTCTGGTAATCGTTTGTTCGGCATTCTATGGGGAATTTTGTGGTATGAAATCCTTTTACTTTCTTGTTCCCAATATATCTATTCTGTTTCTTTTTTCGTCGTAATATTTCTTATTTCTTTATTCCTGACACCTCTATAGATGTGTAAGCACTTAACATTTTCAGTTCCTACACTGTTTTCTTTCTTTAATCTTGCGATAGTGTCTACATTTCAGAGCGTATTACTCAATAGTGCATTTTAAGCTATTCTATAATTCTGATTTTTCTTATTTATAATTATTCTACCAGAATTCAGAGCAACAATAATCTCTCTTCTATTCCAAATGCGTTTGATAATTTCTTCACACCACACACCAAGTTTTGTGGTCGACATTATTTCATTATTTAGCTTGAGTTTCGTTTCATTATCTACTAGTGGCTTGTGCAGCAAATGCTGCAAACTAAGTTCATTAGACGTTCAAATAAACATTTTTCAGATTTATTTTCAATGAAGAATACCAGACATTCTGAAAGTTATTTGCTTCCATAATAATGAAACATACTCCCTCTGAATGTTTTTTATGCCAAATACTTTTTCTTCTCCCTATATACCTTCAGTTTTTTTTTTTTTTAACGCGAAAACGCAAGTAACAATGTCAGGACGATCAGTGGGTTTTTCATGTGGGAGTAAAGCAATAGCTATTTCAGGTCATTGTGGATTGTAGGTGAAAGTTAAAAAAAGTCAGGTTTGCTATGCTTTCGAACAATAGACATAGCATCTTGGTATAGCTGCTGCATGTAGAGCTTGAAATGTAGAGGGTAAAATCATTTTATCCTGCTAAGAGATCTTGCTGAAATGATCGGGAGACTACAAAATCTTGTCGGCCTCTTATTTTATCAGTAAGTAATACCTTTTGGTCTTTCCTTAGGAACTGTAATTTTTGCGCTCTCTCGAGCCAATACTGAAGAGAATGACGCATATAAGTATCTACACCACACCGCCATTAAGTATATGAAAAAAACCCAACCCCACTTGATTAATAACTATAAAAATATTTGATTTTTAATAACAGTATTATTATCTTACGTACGTTTTATAGCTTTCAGTAACATATACTATATATACTACATAGCTGCCACTCAGTAAATTATAGAAATCAAGATCTAATTTAAGATATCCTCTACATCTACGGTATAACCCTAAAACTTTTCACTGTCATATCATTAATATGTATAATTAATAAAAAAATAGTCACAGCATGGCATTAACTACAATGATATTTCATTTCTAATGGTAATAATTTCATCAAACTACCTCAAGTTCTGTAATTTTTAATATCCACTACATAGCTGTACTCAGAAAATTACACACCACAGAATCAGACCTGTAAATTAATTTTACAATCTTGAAATGTTTAATAACCAATTTAATTTGAGCTCTAAATATGTCAGCATTCTTGCAGATCATGGCCTTCGTGTAATATTGTTTACTATAGTGTGTGTTTTGTTTTATTCTGAAATGCAATTAGTGACGACTGATGGATTTTAGAAAATAGGAAAATTATGTTGAAAAATTGATATTTCACTGAAAACTACTATTTTTCTGAAAAACTTTTGGTCCCAAACTTCAAAATGAGGGGTCATTTATTAAAATCTGTTCAGCCGTTTTCCCGTAATTTCCATTACCAGTTTGTAGTGTTCGTCATGCGTATGGAATAAAAAAAAACATCAAGAATACAAAAGATTTCTCTGGAACATTTTTTTTTAATTTATTTGACAATTTTTGTACATTAGTACTATCAATTGTGCTTAAATAATTAACGTTACAATAATATGAGACTTGTGGAGAGGGTGACGTCCATTAACGTTCCTCAAAGCATCAACAAATCAGTGTGCCTTTTCCTCTTGAGGCGACGATCAGGCCGTGCAGGGGGCAGGTTCCGAGGAATCTGGTTGATTAAGTTGTTAGAATGTGTTGACAATGTTGCAAATAAGCGTGTGTAGGAAGAATGAATTACAGTCTCTATTTTGGCTAGGTCTAGATCTGAATGAAGTGTTTCATTTCTTACGTACCATGGTGCTCCAGTGATTATCCTTCTCTGGAACATAATTTGAATTATTTTGACTAGAATAAAGCAAGCTTATTTATAAAATATTACTGCACACGTTTGTGTAATGTACATTCCTTTTAAGGATTATGGTGAAGATTTACGTATCGCCACATTCTCCGTATGAATTAAATCGAAAACATGAGCACAAGCGAAAAGTTTCTGAGAAAAATCTGTACACAGCCCGTCAGTCAAATTGACAGACAGCGTATGAGAAACGACGTAACAGCGATGTTAAAACCTTCCTACCTTCGACACTTCAAACTAGACCTTCCTCCATGCCGAAATAAGCTTTCAGATTCAGCTTCAGAATTACTGCTGGAGGGCATCGTGCCAGAAGGACGTATCAACAAAACTGCAAGTTTACATTAGATAGAGTCATTTAAATTTGGAGTGATTTTTCTATCCTTGTCTATATAATGTACTTTTTTCTATTCTCTCTCATGTCCATCAAACGATTGTTTTCAAACATCAATAAACGCCATTAAAATATTTGAATAACGCAAAATGTGTTGTGATGGCCTTGATATAGACGCCCGTTTGAATCTTGAAATGGATACCGAAGTGTGCTTAAAGAAAGCGCAATGCTGTAATAGGCCTATGAGTTTCTAAAAAAAGGTTCATAAAATTATAAACAACATTTATAAATGTATAAGATATCTGACTACAATTTTCCGATCGGGTAGATCTAAGCGAACTTTTTAATTCCAGATAGTCGGAACCAAAGATATAACTAATCAACATATTTTGAAATACTTTCGCCAGTTCTCAATAGGTGACATTTTATTGATACGGGTAAAAAGTATTGGGAAAATTATGTTGCAGATTGAGTATAAATTATTCTAATAAATTGACGTCAGCAGTTTCCGGCTAAACCTACGTAGTATTTTACAGTCATTAAAGGGGGATGAAATTTTGAATTATATGATCCGGGTATATTTATGTACTGTTGGCAACATTGTTATCTTCGCCATATATTCTTAGAAGTGATAACTAAAGAATACACACTTACACGAACAAATTATTGACCGCTATAAATCAGCCGTGGCGAAAATGTGATCGTGCGCCGAGCCACTGTGTAACCTGCAACGTGCATAGCACCTATGGAGGGAGGCGGACACCCGAAGGGGAAGTGAAGCAACTGTCTGACTTATTAACGGATTTTCATTTTCCTTGCGTCAAGCACTTAAATATAATTTTATACAGTATAAGGCTACAAACTAATGTTTAGTACGTGTAACGAAGAAAGAAATGAACAATAAAACATAGGACGCATTATCACAACCTAAAATTAACTGTCTTCAGAATGTCTCTGCGACAGAGTTTCAAAATCAGGAATTATGTCACTTACTGCCAGTCGTAGTTGATCACGAAGGTATTTGTCTGTCAGTCGTGATCTAAATTTGGTTTTTACTATTTTAATTGTTGAAAATAATGTGTCACAAACATAAGTTGTAACGAACATGGCGTCAACAAAGCAAGCGAAAGAACGAATCTTCGGATATTAATTTTTTTGGAAATGATTTGAAAGTTCAACATTTGCCAAGTCCTTACATCTAGCTTTCATTTAACGTCACATTGTAAATTTGTGAGTTTAAATTGAAGATCTAACCGCATTATTCGTACATCTGCTGAAAAGGATCGAAATAATAATAATAATAATAATAATAATAATAATAATAATAATAATAGTAATAATAATAATAATAATAATAATAATAATACTAACCTTTTAATGCTTCATCAGTAACATGTAGTAACTTATAGTGCCCTGTTATGTTACACAACCGTTTTCCTCGTAATACTTGTGAACAAATCATACATTTAATATTCTCATCATATTGCCAGCAAAAAATGCGTCCTCCCATCCTACTTGAAACTTTCGTTTTTGTAGAGGTACATGGTTTCGAGAGAGACATTGCGACGATACGCCACTCGCAGGTCAGAGACAAATACAAACGGAACGGAGTTTGACTCCAGTGAGTGAGAGGGTGGGGGTTGGGGGAGTTATGATGCAAGAGAAATGCATAGCTATCATTACGAGCCACAATGTGCTCGTGAGTCGCATTTTCGCCACGGCTCCTATAAATTGATAGTCAAGTGTACGAAACTGAAGCACGAGTACAATAAAAGTGTGCAAAAAGTGTGATGTGTTTGCATGTTGTAATAGATATCTAATATGTTACTTACTTACGTACTCACTTATTTACTTACTTACGTACTTACTTATTTACTTACTTACGTACTTACTTATTTACTTACTTACTTACTTATTTACTTACTTATTTATTTACTTATTAACTTACGTACTTACTGACTTATTTACTTACTTATTTATTTACTTATTAACTTACGTACTTACTTACTTATTTACATACTTACTTTCGTACTTACTTATTTACTTACTTACTCACTTATTTACTTACTTATTTATTTACTTATTAACTTACGTACTTACTTATTTACTTACTTATTTATTTACTTATTAACTTACGTACTTACATGCTCTTTTATTTACTTACTTACTTATTTACTTACTTATTTACTTACTTATTTACTTATTTACTTACTTATTTACATACTCACTTATTTACTTATTTATTTACTTATTAACTTACGTACTTACTCACTTATTTACTTACTTATTTATTTACTTATTAACTTTCGTACTTACTTATTTACTTACTTACTTATCTACATACTTACTTACGTACTTACTTATTTACTTGCTTACTCACTTATTTACTTATTTATTTACTTATTAACTTACGTACTTACTTACTCACTTATTTACTTATTTATTTACTTATTAACTTACATACGTACTTACTAACTTATTTACATACGTACTTATTTACTTACTTACTTACTTATTTACTTACTTACTTACTTATTTACTTACTTATTTACTTACTTATTTACTTACTTACTTATTTACATACTTACTTATTTACTTACTTATTTACTTACTTATTTACTTACTTACTTACTTATTTACTTACTTACTTATTTACTTACTTATTTACTTACTTATTACTGCTTTTAAGGAAGCAGGAGGTTTTTATAAAAAAAATTCATGAAATCATAAACGACATTTTATAAATGTTTAAAATGTACCTCTAGAAAACATTGCTTGTTTGGACTGTAAACATCTGGGATTTAATAATCCGCTTGTTGGCATAGTGTTGACGAGGCACTGTTGTTAAACTACTTTGCACTCACCCTGTCGTTGCAGTTCTGGTCAGCGTACGTGCCGTGCGAGGCGCAGTACAAAGACGCCGTCCAGCTGACCCTGGAGCAGATCAACGTGATCCGACGCCTGGTGGACAGCTACGCCGCGCAACTCCAGTTCGTCACTTCCGCTCACGGTAGGCGATCCTTTTCACTTTACATCAGTAATTACTTCTTACCTTACCCACTTCAGAAATGAATATGTAACTTACAAATAGAGGGCATAAAGGTCTGATACTATTGTATGTGGAATTACTACATCATTTTTGAACCCCAAGTTAATGTCGTAAAATGCCCTCAAGGTATGTAGGCGGAGAGTAGCAAACCTACAAACAAAATTACATCATTTTTAATATCTCTGTGGAACAGAATTTTTAGACAGCTATTCGTTCGTGTTGCTATAGCGACAGTAGTACCGACTTCTCCACTTCTGTATTCCTCCTCATTATAATAGTGAAACTTAACTACAATAAAATCGAACGGTAGTAGAGTTACTTGTTAGAACATTCGACTCCAGTTCGAGAAATCCCCGGTTCAAACCCTGGTGTCCCCTCATTTTATAATAACATGTATTTCTTAACTGTTTTACATACTTACTTACTTACTTACTTACTTACTTACTTACTTACTTACTTACTTACTTACTGGCTTTTAAGGAACCCGCAGGTTCATTGCCGCCCTCACATAAGCCCGCCATTGGTCCCTATCCTGAGCAAGATTAATCCATTCTCTATCATCATATCCCACCTCCCTCAAATCCATTTTAATATTACCTTCCTATCTACGTATCGGCCTCCCCAAAGGTCTTTTTCCCTCCGACCTCCCAACTAACACTCTATATGCATTTCTGGATTCGCCCATACGTGCTACATGCCCTGCCCATCTCAAACGTCTGGATTTAATGTTCCTAATTATGTCAGGTGAAGAATACAATGCGTGCAGTTCTGTGTTGTGTAACTTTCTCCATTCTCCTGTAACTTCATCCCTCTTAGCCCTAAATATTTTCCTAAGCATCTTATTCTCAAACACCCTTAATCTCAAAGTGAGAGTCCAAGTTTCACAACCATACAGAACAACCGGTAATATAACTGTTTTATAAATTCTAACTTTCAGATTTTTTGACAGCAGACTGGATGATAAAAGCTTCTCAACCGAATAATAACAGGCATTTCCCATATTTATTCTGTGTTTAATTTCCTCCCGAGTGTCATTTATATTTGTCCTCACGCATTGTATTCTACTACTAAAAGATTCCGATGCTCACCGCTAGGAGCGCTGATTTACAGCACTGTTGTCATTACTTAAGCTTATTGAATGCCCTGGTAGATTGAAATGGTAGATTTTGAGAGAGGTACAGAATGGCAGGAAGGACAAATATCGGTTCGCTGATCATGGGAATATTGAGGCCGCGTTTAAATAAAGGAAATCGAAGCCCATATCCGTGCAAGTGGCCCGTTAAAAATGTCGCATTATGATATTTCGCTACAAGGAAGTTCATATGAATGAGGTACATGGACCGTGAAGTCATTGGGAGACGAAGAGAAAAGAAATTCATTCGTTCGAAAATCTTTTCACGACGGCGCCCCATCCCACGGACCGCCATATCACAATCCATCCCGTTATTAAGTAACTGCAGCCCATCTACTGAATGCAGTATTGACGTACGGAAGATGACTGTCATGTCTTTCTCTGAGCCTCTCCAAATAATTCTTTTGCTTGGAATGAAATTCAGAAGTGACATTTGAGAAAATTTTCACATTTGCGTTAGCGGCAGAGAACGAGAAAGTTCACCTTGTCGATAAATTATGCGTATCAATGTTTTCTGTTGAGGCGGTTAGAAGCAAAGAGGTTTGAGTGACATTTCTAAAAAAATGATTTAAGTGCATGCAGGGTAAACTAAAGCATACATTTCAGGGGTAAAGGGACGTATCTTTCAATCATATCGCATATTAAAATGTAAAATTAAAACTTTACGGAATTTACGAATGCTAGTAACTTTTAATCATATTTTATGGAAAGCAACATAAGTGCACTTACACCTCTTTTCTTCTTCCCACCTCAATTAAGAACGAAAGTGACGAATTCTTTATTTCCTGGCTCCACAGACACTCGTCCTTTACGCCTGTTATTTTTTTATAGTAGGACTGCCTATGTTTCGACTGCTTATTGATCGGTTGCGGTTAGTATCGTGTGACTTTGGGGTGGGAAACAATTGACAATCTCTGCAAACAGTTGAAAGTTCATATTAATAGTAATATGCGTTACAAGAGCGGTATGTTGAAGTTTTCATGTTCGAGGAAAAGATTGAAAAAGCGAAACATATTTGAGCTTTTTTAATTTCCGAGAATTGAAAGAAAACACACCGCTCATGTATCGTACATTATTTTGTGCGAAGATCGTTTATTACATACCTGAAAGAGGAATTTCTGATTAGTTGCAATGAAATCTCCATCTTGGTTTCTGTTCAATGACGGCAAATTTGCAAAACAAAAATATCTATCTTCAACATTATTGCTTTAAAATGTTTTCTGTGTTTACTATACTCCAGCAGGCCGCGATATACGTCTGTATTTTTTTCCCCCAGTCTATATTTTTTAATTTTATTAGGTTATTTTACGACGCTTTATCAACAGCTTAGGTTATTTAGCGTCTGAATGAGATGAAGGTGATAATGCCGGTGAAATGAGTCCGGGGTCCAACACCGAAAGTTACCCAGCATTTGCTCTTATTGGGTTGAGGGAAAACCCCGGAAAAAACCTCAACCAAGTAACTTGCCCCGACCGGGAATCGAACCCGGGCCACCTGGTTTCGCGGCTAGACGCTCTAACCGTTACTCCACAGGTGTGGACCCCCCAGTCTATAAATGCGAACTTAAAACAAACGGTAAGGTTATGTAATGATTAATTTTTCATTTTAATATTTTAACAATATTATTTCTATAACATATTGCAGTAATAACATCGGCAAGTTTGTTGATTTTTTCACGGCTTCCTTAATGTTACTTGCATCACGAATGCAGTAACTTTAGTGGAGTTGTAGAGTTTACTTAATTTTTGCAAATATTTAAAAACAATAATTAACATTGCAATTTAGGTGAAATTGCAGTGGTAAGTTTCCAATTTATAATTATTACTATATTGAACGTCTCTAAAAATAATATGTTAAAAGCCTAAAGCAGTAAAATCAATATGTCACTTAAGCGGTAAGAAGAGGGAAATTGTTATGTGTGTTAGGTTGGGAATACTGAATGTGCAAATGCCGGGTAATATTTTGGCGATCCTCGGACCTCATTTCATCTCACTACATCTCGCCAAAATGTAAAAAAATTGTACAACATTGTAAAAATTGTAGAAAATTACTAAATTGTAAAACTATAAAAATTTGTAAAAATTGTAATTGTAATATTGTAAAATGTTGGCATGTTCCACATCTTAAAGCTTCATTGCTCATGTAAGATCTATGGAATAAAATAAATGAATAGAATGAATAGAATAGAATAGACTTTCCGCGGATTGGTTTTGTGCGGAAACCAAGCAAATACGCAAGATCTCGCACAAAAATATTTTTCGGATGCTACCGTATAACAATCAATTTTAACACGCGTGCCTAGCGCTGAAACATCTATTTTCAGGAATGGCTGTCTAAAAATGTATGTGTAATATATTTCAATTACTTGAAAGTATAATATTTAAAAAAATCCACAACTTTTTTACGTAACACACTACACAGAGAACTATGAACTATGTAATATGTGTGGAGACAGCTAGCGATGTTTATGTATGCACACTACAGAGAGACATAAATTGCTGAACAGTGAAGCCATCTCTGTACAGATAATTAAAACATGAATTTTATTACGCCATACGGAAGACAGTTTGATCAATGACCTTGTATATAATAATATACAAGGTCTTTGGGTTTGATACGCGGTGAAAGGAATAAAGTTACATAAATTTGAACATCTGACTTTCTATTAATTGTTCCATTTCATTCACGTAATAAAAATGTTATAGGCTACAATTAGGTTAGGTTACCTGTGGGAGCGGGAAATACAGGTGGTGGAGTAGCTATGTTTAAAAAAAAAAAATCGCTAGTCGACCAATGTCAGCTGTGCCTTATTTCGAGCGTTATCCGTGCTAAAGGAAAGCATTTTCCATAGCTCGACAAACGCATTACATATTTCTCGCTGTAGTGTGTTACAGACCTTAGAGTCATAGTCTGATGCAGTTTTGTAAATCCTTCATCTCTTCTTTGGCCTCACACTACTTTTATATGAAATTCCATTTTCTGACATTCTTTCTACACATCCCCTTCAATTTTCCTTGTATCTGTTAATTTTTGGGCTCCTGTTTCTGTTACCCATTTAATTCTGCTCTAATATCTTCATTTCATATCCTGTCCCTCCTTGCCCAACCTTTAACTTCTCGTAAGAATCTCATTTCTCGAACTGCAGTTTTACATATATATTTATTTATTTATTTATTTACTTATTTATTTATTTATATCTATCTATCTATCTATCTATCTATCTATCTATCTATCTATCTATCTATCTATCTATCTATCTATCTATCTATCTATCTATCTATCTATCTATCTATCTATCTATCTATCTATCTATCTATCTATCTATCTATCTATCTATCTGTCTATCTATCTACCTACCTACCTACCTACCTACCAACCCTTTATTTATTTATTTATTTATTTATTTATTTATTTATTTATTTATTTATTTATTTATTTATTTATTTATTTATTTATTTATTTATTTATTTATTTTCATTTGCATATAAGAGTTTGTGGAGGGCCATAATGTTATAAAGTCTGAATCAAGTTTATTTTCATGCAATCCTGTATAGAGTTCTTCCTTTTTTTGTATAACCACATAGGTATTTCTTTGATACTCGTGGATCCTATGAGTAATTTCTTTACACTGTCCTTATGTTCTTTCGAACTCGAGATAGTTAAAATGTGTTACTGATTATAAAATTTGATTTCATAATACTGTTTTCAATCTGACAAATGTATTTCCTTTAAAAGCCATAATTTTAGTCTTATCGATAGAAATTCGAAAATAAATTTTATTCTTTGCCTATTTGTTGGAGTTTAAAAATTTATCTCTGGGTAATTTTCATTATTTTGGATGATCGCATTGCTATCTGCGTACTAACAACTTATTTCCTAGGTTGATCCCTGGGGATTCTTCACTTTTCCATTTTCATATCACACCATCAATACATTAAACAGCGTAGGTGGAAGGGTGTACCCCAGTCTTAAGCCTTCATTTATCTCTTGTATTTAATATTTTATCATTAATCCGTCCATTCTACCCAAAGGCAGGTCTTTCAGTCCAAATCCAGCATTCTCAAAATTTCTTCTATTTTTCCTCGCCCTTATTCTCCGCATACGATCCATATATGTTAAGGGTATCTGTGCGTGAACGACCACAAATATTATCAGCAAATGCAGGCTCTAAATTTCTAAAATTTTGTAAGAAAACGAACTCATAACTGGACAAAAATTACAAGGTACCACAACAAGACTTATTATAACTTAAATATCTTATAAAAGTATTTTAAAAAAGGTTACTAATACTATTTTTCAAACCAGTTTTATCAGAGTATGAAAAAAAAAATTCTGCAGTTACGTCATTTGGTAACCATGACATAGTTATGGTCTGACATCTTTAATACTTTTCCTGCATGTAATAAACACTTATTTGTGAAAAGTAGACTACTCTCAGACATGTAGAGTTGCTTATTTTAATACAATTAATTCTTTATTTGTCCTACATAAAATATATTAAAATTTACATAATGTTGTGTGACCTATTTTTTCTATTTTCAAAGAAATGGGCATTAATGTAGTCTACCTTTTACATAAATGCATGTTAAATCAGTGTACAAAATTTCAGAATTCTATCTCTGATGATTGTGGAGTTATGAAATATGTGTGAAAATTTCCAAATTTTGGAAAATTTAATTTAAAGTAAAAAGTGAATTCTAAAAAATATTATTAGTAACCTTTCTTATACTTTTATCAGATATTTAAGTTCTAATAAGTCTTGTAGTTGTATCTTGTAATTTTTTTCCAATTGTGAGTTCATTTCCTTATAAAATTTTAGAAATTTAGAGCCTGCATTTTCTGAAAATATTTGTGGTCGTTAACATACATATATCTTAATGTCGTCTATCATCTGACATCTTCTTCTGCCTCGACATTTCTCCCGTTCACCATTCCTCCCAGTGCATCCTTCAGTAGGCAATTTCTTCTCAGCCAGTGACCCAGCCAATTCCTTTTTCTCTTCCTGATCAGTTTCAGCATCATTCTTTCTTAGCCCACTTTTTCTAGCACAGCTTCGTTTCTTATTCTGTCTGTCTATTTCACACGCTCCATTCTTATCCATATCCACATTTCAAATGTTTCTAGCCGTTTCTCTTCACTTCGTCGTAATTTCTACATTTCTGCCCTATGGAAATCTATACTCCACGCAAAACACTTCACTAGTCTCTTCCTTATTTCTTTTTCCGAAGGTGCTCTTTTTTCTATTAAAAGCTTCCTTTGCCATTGCTATCCTCCTTTTGACTTCCTGGCAGCAGCTCATGTTACTGCTTATAGTACACCCCAAGTATTTGAAGCTGTCCACTTGCTTCATTTAGAATTCGAATTCCCTGGCAGAACCTTCAGTACTACCCGTTGTCGCCATCCCGGCTGCAGCGAGACTGAAACACTTGGTCACGTGCTGGGGTTCTGTAAGAAGGGAGAGCTACAACAGACACCATCGTGCCTGTACAGCAATTGCCAACCTGCTAAGAAACAGAGGATGGGAAGTACATGAGGAGATTCATTGTGTGTCTGAAGATGATTCTCATAGAAGAGTCGATATAATTGCCATCAATAGAAGAACCCAGAAAGCGATGGTCTTAGACCCTACGATTTGCTTTGAACGAGACACGAATCAAGCACTGCAGATAAATGATGACAAGCGAGCTAAATATGTACCTTGTCTTCCGTACCTCAGTGAAAAATATGGCATTTCGCTTTACAACTGGGATGTTACAGGCTTACTATTTGGAGCGAGGGGTTGTTTACCAAAATTTACATGTAATAACCTTAAATCCTTTCTAATTCCCTTTTATTTATTTTAGTATTTATTTATTTAACCTGGTATAGATAAGGCCGTCAGGCCTTCTCTGCCCCTCTACCAGGGGATTACAACTATAACATGAACAATAAAATTACAATTAATATTAAATTTACAATTACAATTACAATAAAAATTAAAGTACGACAAGATTACCTGATTAATGAAAGCTAGACATTTTATCATAGAAGTTAAGAACAAAGAATATTTTTGTATTTACTGAATTACAAATTAAACCTAGAATAACAAAATTCTATAGTAATGAAATTACCAGATATTGAAATATTTTGTGATAGATTAAGAGAACTATTTACAAGAAACCATGTCTGACCGAGTCTAAATTACTGACCAAGCGCCTAGTAAGTTTGCGTTTGAATTCAATTTCATTTCGACAGTCCCTGATGCTATAGGGAAGACCAGGTAACTTGATACCCTAAGGGTGAAACCTAACCATTTTTTCCCCATTACTACAAATGCTAGTGGATTATGGTGATTTTCTAGTTTGAAGGTTGAATTTTCTTTTGCCAACTTCGTTTCGAATTTCGATACGGACAAATACTATAAATGGTAGTGATTTTGTAACCGGTATGTTGGCAGCTGAGGCAAATATCGACAATATTTGCCGGTACTGGAGTTCCATGAAATTAAAATTGTACTAGATTTCTCAGCCGGTTACTGGAAGATAGTGAAATTCGAACTTATTAATAATTAATTAATATTAGTATTAATATTAATACATAATAGTTATGTTATGTGTTGCGTTGTGGTTATAATTCAAGAATAGTCAGATAAGTACGAATGAATATAATATACTTGGGCGTGATAATGCACGTGGGTAATGGATAGAAATATTATTTCAAATTTTAATGAATTTCTTTCGTGTTTAGATTTTTATTACTATGTCAAAAAAATGAAATAGTGTTGCAGTGACTCCTCCAAGGAAGAAAATGTGTGGCATTCAGAGTACGCTTCAGAAATCTGTAGTTCACGTGTATAATGAGTTGAAGAAAGAAGATAATGAAGAAGGAATTATGCTAACGGAGACAGCAATTACAACCAGAATAGGACAATTATTAGGAGTAAGTATTCTTAAGCATACATTTCAAAGTGGTATTCAGTTTTAGGAGTTTGCACTAATAATTTCATGATTGTGGGCAAACAAAACAAATTTTTAGGTTAGGCCTAATGTTTAATCAAGTCAGTGATTTTCATATTGCCAAACTAAATACATTTAAGATACTGTAATACTGCAGTAGGTGATAGCTTAAATACATTTACAAATTAGACGAACAAGTAATCAAACAGCACGAAAGTAAATTTCCAGTTTTCTCTTTTGGTATTAAATTAACCGTTCAGATCACAATTTACATGCCACATCGGCCGAAGAAAATACAAGTCATATTGTAATTATTAACTTGATATTGCAGCAAATATTACATGAATGTTGGCCTGTTATGGTGCTTAAAAATAATTCAGTTTTATATAATAACTATATAACATACTCTATAAAGCATAGGAGCGTTGACTCTGGCTGAATAATTTATTCATGACTGGTCTAAGTAATATTAAATATGGTGTTTCTTCAGAAAAGCTACCCCACCCAAAGTACTTGTTAAGATATAACACTCGAGAGGACGAGGACGCACTACTGGGAAACTAACCATTTCTCTTCGTCCTGGACCTCTCGCATGTTATATTGGTAATTAGTAACAAGTTTGAGGGAGGGACTACAACAATGCATTAGAATATACAGGTAAGTGTCAAAGGATTTTTGTGCTGAAAGTATTTGTGGCTGTGCACTAAAACCACGTGTTCATCACTATGTAAATATCACAGAAATCAATTAAACAAAATAAAATTATGCCTTCTTTGGTGTAGCTTTTCTGGAGAATTACCTAAATATTAGCCTACTTAAACCTATCGTAGACCCAACCTAACATGTTGATCATTTTCTATTCATATAGCTGTAAATGTTGGTATTATGCATGAATTTTATGATATAACAATTTTTAGAAGTATTATGTTATTGTTTGTTATTACAGCTTGGCTTAACTACAGCCACGAAAGTGATAAATTCACACAAGGGGACCCCACTCGTGACACCAGGAAAACATAGACTACGTAAACATCCAGTGACTGATGCTGATGATTTTACGAAAGATGCAATTGCGAGATTTATTTATGACAAGTTACATAAAGGTAGGGAAGTTACAGGAATTATTGTGTTGATTTATGCAATGTAATTCTGATATTAGTCATAGGCCTATGTATAAAAATATGGCATAATTTTCATTTACTGTTACAGGGAAGTACTAACAGCAGCAAAAGTTCTGGAACATATGAATGATGATTATGAAACATATTTATTTAGAGTATCCTTATCATCGGTGAAAAAAATTTTGAAAGAGATGAAATTTCTATGGAGCAAAGGGGATCCTTATACACATGTATGAGAAAGTGATGTTATTCGTTTTTAAGAGAATATATAAGAAATGTGGAGCGTGAGAACCCTAAACCCGTAGTATTCTTGGATGAGACTTGGATTTTTATGAATGGTAAATTTCAATGTATTGTGAGACATTGAGTGATTGAATTTTTTACTAACAAATAGATTAACACTTATGTGGAATATGAAATTGCAATTAATATAGGCTACTAGTAATGAATTCAGGTGGGAACAACATGTTTTGCAATTAATAGTTTCATATTATAACTAGAGGTTAGTTATAAAATTCTTGAACGGTTTTCCTGTCTTTAAAATTTTTGTGTCTCTTAGAGTGTCAATGTGAATTGCTTTTCTCTCTCTGTTTTTTTTAAGTATGATCACCCACTTATTCATGAAATAAACCAGGTGAAGTTTCCAGTGACATGAATGGTGTTATTCATAGACCAACAAATGAGGGTGGAAGATTAGATGCCGGAACGAAAGGTGGATTTATACTCGGTAAGTTATATTGATTTATATTTTACATAAATTTGGCAAGAGTAATTTTTTAAATCAGGGTACAAAAATATAAAAATTGGTGACTAAATAAAAACGTGGGAAAGCCTTTCACCAAAGAGGATCTCATGTCATGTCATGTTATGTTATGTTTTATTTTCTTTATTTAAATGCTGTGAATTCATGTGACGTAATTATATGCCCAGTTATAATTTTTATTGCAGGTGCTGATTTAATTTTTTCATGCAATTGAAAGAAAAGTCAGGACTACCATAGTGCTATGAATAGCCCTGTAGTTGAGAAGTGGGTGCAAACACAGTTGTTGACCTGAGAACATTAGGGCAATGCGTTATTGTCATGGATAGTGCTGCATATCATAGCAGACTTGTGAAAAATCAGCCAACAACAAAATGGAGGAAAGAACAGCTACTGGTGATTGCAACTGAATATAATAGATTTGTTGTACTAAATGATAAGAGTTGTACTAAATGATAAGAGTTGATGGTGTGAAATCACCTTTTGATATTACATTGCAATATTAATTTCCATACTTTACAGTCATTATTATTATTATTATTATTATTATTATTATTATTATTATTATTATTATTATTATCTTTACTACTACTACTACTACTACTACTACTACTACTACTACTACTTATAGATGCTACTTTTTTCTTTCAGGTGAAATTGAATCTACATAAGAATCCTAAAACAACAGAGCCTTGCCAATTACTTTCAGTTTTTTTTTCCCCTTTAATGTAATGAAGTTGTTGGTTGATTGATACCAAGTGTTCAGCAGTTGATGTCATTTGTTATCTTGCACTCCAATATTTAACCAGATGATTGAAAGCTGTGTAAAGTTAAACAGTCAAGACAATGATCCATATCTTCATTGAGATTTCAGAAATGGCATGGGGAGATTCTGAAATATCAGTTCTTTGTAAATATTTGAGACAATCATGGCCTGTGATAATATGAGTACTGCCACTGTAGATTTTCATAGAAGTTCAGTTATTAAATTAGGTGTATTATTTTTACTATGTATTGTACTATATTTTTGTTTCGCTTAATTGATGAATTATATATGCTGTAAATTGAATAGTAGACTGTAGGTCTATAGCTTAACTGATGAATTGTATGTGCTGTAAATTAAATAGTAGGCTGTATACCACAAGTGATGAATTGTTTATGCTTGTAATGTGAAGTAATTTGCATGATATTTATTATCAGTTTCTGTATATTTCAACTGATTGAATTGTTTATACTTTTAAATTGAATTAACTTGCTTGCTATGTATTATATTTTATAGCTTAACTGATGAATAATTGTTTAGGTTTGTCAATTTAATAATCTGAGTGCCATGTACTTCATATTTTTAGTGGAGCCACCAATGTAGCTTAGTCGGTAGACTCGTTGGCCTGCAAATTCAGAGCTGCACTCGAGGGTAGTTTGGATCCCCCATTTGGTCTGATTAGTTGGTTTCTTCTGAGGATTTTCCTCCATCGTGGAGCAGACGCCGGATGGCCTATTGCAATTTTTTCATTTGCTTTAGAATCATTCCGATTTTTGTTACCACATTGTCATGTTCTGATCTTGTTATTCTTTTAACAGTGTGGTAAGATGCAGGTATAGATAACCTTACAGTAATTTTGCTACCTTTCAGCTACCTCATTACCTCCCACTCCATAAAGTTCATGGATCCACGGAACTACCAGTCGTCGATGTAATTCGACCATTTTGCTTAGAATATTAAAACACTGTAAAATATTGAGATTTCATGCTGTTACGTCCATTACTGCAGCAAGAACATCTGATTTTGAATCTGATAGTATGACAGCCTTCTCAGATTTATGAAGTCGATACTGGAGATTTTGTAAGCTTAAAAGTGTATCTAAATTTTCACTATCAAAATTAGTCAGTGTTTGAAGTTAGTTAGTTAGTTAGTTAGTTAGTGGCGTTTAAAAAGGACGCGTCAGCTACTATGGCTATTTGCGCCCTTATCTAAAATCTTTCACTAAACACAAACACAATACAATAACCAGAATGTTTAAAAAGCTAAAAAGCGTTGTCACGGTTAAAATGGGGCAAACAAGTATTTGAATATAATTCCCTGTAAAAGGGAATATACTGGTATTGTACTACAACACCACTACATCTATGGCTTGGTAAACAGGATCCATCTATAAAAAATACTGTATGTAGTCACTCACTGACCAGATCATTTATCGTTTCTAATGATTTTTAAAATGTCTGGAGAAGTATCACATTTCTTAACATCATCTGTTAAAGTTAACTTATATACTATTCATTTTGAAATAACTTGGGATTGTGTTTTATTAGTAAAGTTTCCCTTAATTGAGCAAGTTTGAGTTCTCCAAGTAGAGTCAAAAAGTCTGTTGGGATTTTGGCTCAGTTTATTAATATTTGTGGACTGTGATTTTTTGTTCTAGACAACCATATTATCTGCAAATGATGAGATTATCATAAGATCTATTTCTTTAGTTAGACCATCGACATTAATATTGGAAAATGTATTCCTGAAAACAACAATGTGGGAAGCCCAGATGAATCTGTCTCTATTTACATATTTGTGACAATGAATCAAATAATCAAGTCACTGACCCAGTGTAACACTTTATCATGGACACCCTAAGTTTGCAATTTCTTAAGTGATTTATATCTACAGAGCCATATGATCCTTGAAAATAAATTAAAATTGTTAAGTTGTTTTGTTTTCTGTTTAAAATATCTTTAATATCTTGACTAAAATTTAAAATCTGTCCATTTGTTGAATGCAATTCTCTAATGTCAACCCAATAAAATGAAAGTTAGTTACTAGATTCCAGGAACCAATTCAATCTATGAAATCATCTCTTCCATAATTTTGGCTATCATACTAGTAAGTGGTATCTGTCGATAACTCGAAAAGATATTAGTTGAATAATTGCTTTTCAAAATTGATGTTATGATAGATTTTCTCCAGACAGATATTGTATTTTAGATGAGATTACAAGATAAAAGTAGTGAGTTTGCTTGTTTGCCAACATGTTTAAGAAAATCAGCATGTGTATTGTCTGGACTTGGAGATGTTTTGGGTCTTATGTTATTAAATTAATAGTAATATTCAGTTCTTGATTAAATATTGTTATATAAAGTAGATAGTAGATTTAATATTTCTTTCAGTTTTTCCTTAATAGTCTGACGTACACAGATAAAACTAACAACCACACCACCAACTAATCTAATAGAAATTAAAATATAATTAAATGTAGAAAAAGTAATTAAAATTATAAATACACGTAATAAACCATACCCCCTAATTTCAACAATATACTATTTTATTCCCTTTTACAGCTTGTAGATAATTATTAATTATAGTTATTACTTATTAGCATAATATTTATTGAACTTATTGGCTATTTCACTTCGTTTGAAAGAAGTTATTGTGTACAAAAAGCATTTTTTGATGATCGTTTCATGCTGTATGTTGTGTATAAATCTATGATTTCTGGCCATCTGTTCTGTGTAATCCATCTTTTGTATAGAATTAATAAAATATTCTTTTGGTAGTAATTATTTTATTAATTGAGTATTTAATTTTCACCAGGTCACATTTCTTGAATCATTTGCTTTTTCTTATTTAAATTTAGGACACAAGAGCCAAAAAGAGACTTCACAGTTATGTATCATACATTTTTTCAATGACAGACGTGGAGTTGCAGAAATAATAAGTGTAAGTGTAGCATTATTAAGCAATTTACAAACAAATGAAATCTTTAAAAAGGTATCTAGAAGTGAAATTACTTATGGCTTCTAAGGACCAAAATTATTTTTGTAAGTTGATTTATTATTATTTCAGTTTTAGCATAGTTGTATTATCCATTTCCTTACTAATTTCAAAAGATAATCAGAAGTTCATTCGAATTCCAACCAAAAGTCAATTGGTTATTAATTTATCTACCTTTAGGAAGTACAGTATATGTACGCTGGAATCTTTGAAGTGAAGTGACAATAATTTAATTGGTCTTGGAACAGATTTGATTCTTGAATATTATATACTATACTTTGTTGTATATTTACGTCTAGTAACCTATTAATGCTAATACTAATACTAATGTAAAGGAATAAAAGAATAGAACATAGCAATACATTTCTCATTATTATTGAAACTATTTAGAATAACCTTCCAACATTAAGGTAAAGTACGGTGAGTAAAGAAGTCATTCAGTACATAGGATCGTGATTTTACTACATGTGGTGATATCTGGTAACAGTTGGCAACACTGACAAGGCGGAAATATTTGCTGTTTGGGAACTGAACTTACGTGATCCTCACTATAGCAGGTAACGAATTCCAGAGTCTTGGCAGGGCTATTGTGAAAGAGGATGAGTATGAGGAGGTGCGATGGGATGGTATTGTTAGTATTGTTTCATGGCGAGAGCGTGTGTTCAGATTATGGTGGGAAGAAAGGTAAGTGAAGCGAAACGACAGGTACGAAGGAATAGAAGAGTTCAAGATTTCGAAGAGAAGGAGAAGTGAATGTAAATTTCTTTTCTTATCTAGTTTAAGCCAACCTATTGCTTCCAGGGATGGGGTAATATGATCATATTTACGAACATTGCTTACAAAACGTACACACAAGTTATGAGCACGTTGAAGTTTGGTTTTGTTGTCGCTGGAGAGGTCAGTCAGTAAAATGTCAGCATAGTCAAAATAGGGAAATACAAGCGTCTGCACAAGGGACTTTTTTTTAAGCAAGAGGGAAGATGAACATTTATCCTGATGTTCAGAAGATTGTAATGGAAATTCTGAAGGCCTCTCTTCAAATTCTACACTATCATCTATATGTTAACAAGTAATTATTTGTTTTAAAGTATAAATCGAATCATTATTTTGCTCGTTTCATTTCCCTTTATCTTTTATGTTTGTTAATTCCGGATCCCAGTGGTCAACCTCACTTGAGAACGGATGATTTGAAATAAATCTTAGCAGTTCTTTATTTTTCTCCTGATAACCATGGTCTTCGTCTTGTTTGCATTTAACTTACTTAGTAAAGAATGAAAAGTGTAGGCCTGTGGGTGACATGGCAGTAGACACAAAAATCGTATTTGTACTTCACAAAATTCTATCCGAGGTCATCGGAACACGAACAGAGGACCTGTGAATGGACAGTGAGCAACTGGTCTCCTAGATAATAGTGTTGCGTTACTCTCATTGTGCTATCAATGCCTGTAGCTGTTGGAAAGAGGCTGGCCAGCTCAGAGCACGGAGTGCGATGCTCTATTTTTCCCCGTCGATCCGCATTATTCTATAAAAGTGCAGCGGAATAATTAGTGAGAACAATTGAAACCTGACGTCGTGAGCTGAAACGTCCAATTTGTCAGTTGCCGCTGTATTGTTCTTCAGGGAGTCATACAATGGCCGTCTGGGGTGGGGAGCTGTGTTTGTTGCCGGCTTCGGAAAGATTGGCGCTGCGTGGAGAAGAAGAGAAAAATGTGCCAAACCGCGACTGAAATTCCGACGGCCACGAGCGAAACAACTGCCGCTCATTACTCAGAACACAACCGTACATTATTTTTTCTGACGCTTGTTGTTCTAATTCTTTCACGTTGTCTACTTTATCTGCGTTCTACATCTCGCATATTGTTTTCACATCTTCTTTGTTCTCTTGTTTTCTTCTTCGCTATGGACATCTTACACCTCACTCGTTTCCATGGAGAACCGGGAAATTTCTCACTGCTACAATTCAGCACAGAATTACAATTCGTAGTTTAATAAAGTGTGATAACTTAGAAGGAGGGATAAGCGAAAGTGAAAGGACATGAAAGATATAGTTAAGAGCGGGTAGGCCTATTAAAGTAACAGTTCGTCTGTGTTTCAAGCTGTAAATAGTGTAAGTAGGGGGATGCTGACCCGAATACAGAAATGTGAAGGGTCAGCAGGACCAAATATATATATATATAGGTTGGAAGGTAAGGTAGTACATTAATTTTATTGTAGTATGTGATTCCTTCAAATATAACGTACAAGAAATTATAACACCATTTTGCTCGTTTTTGCGAGGTTTTTGAAGAAATAATACTTTTATGCCGACAGGGACTGGAATGCTTTACCTGCAGACTTACTAAAGGCTTTACCAACAATCAAAAATATATTTAAAAATAGGCTTAAGGACTTTACTAATAGACGGTAATTATACACAGTATTTAAAGGATGTAAATGATATTTTGTTATTGAAGTGTTGTATCAGTGAAGAATTATGTTGTGTCAGTGAAGTGTGTTGTGTCAGTGCAATAATGAAACTAAATTGAGGTTGATTATGTAAGCAACTTGTCAAGTTTGCTTTTAAGCAGGTATGCGGTAGTCTTCATTGAAGTTACGCAAACGTTTCTGCTGACAAGGAAATATTGTAAGAAATAAAGACAACCTACATATAGAATGTATCGAGTCAGCTAATTCAGGTTCATGACTTACAGTATGTCGACATCTGATCACCTAATTGGAATAATAAGTTATTATTAAAATAAGACCTAAATAGTTACAATTAAATTGTGAAAAGGAGCAGATAAAATAAGGTTTAATGTCTTAATGGTTATCACGATTGGTTTAAACATGCACTAAAACCAGATGTAAGTGCAAGTTTGAACCAATAAATTATTGAGATTTACAATAAAATAATGAGTCTAGGAAATTGTATATTTAGTATGTAGAACTACATTTGTTTATAGATCTTTTGTTATATTATTAAGTTTTGTACCTGTGAACTATATCAATAAATCAATATGTGTTGTGTCAGTGAAGTGTGTTGTGTAAGTGAAATGTGTTCCTGTCAGGGAAGCTTTATAATTTATAGTGGCAGTGCAAAGTATTTGAACAGTGAAATGTTTTTGAAGTGTTAGTGAAATCAGGATAGAATCAGTGAAATGTGTCGTAATTCCAGTGCAGTGAGTGAGTTAACTGCGAAATGAGTGTAGTGTTGAAAGGTACTTGTGCAGATATGAACATATCATACTCGTGGGTTTTAGTTCGAACTTAGGTTTAAGATACAAATTACATTTATTTTAAATGTTATTTTAAGTGATCGTGCTTCATTTAATTTAGGATATTCCCTGTTGTTGTTGTTATTATTATTATTATTATTATTATTATTATTATTATTATTATTATTATTAATTATTCTTAGTATTAATTATTAGTATTATTATTAATTGTATTTTTAATTAATAAGTTTATTATTGTCATTATTGAGTGTAATTAGTTACCACTGCCACCGGGTATATACCCATTGCAGTGTGAATAAATACATACATGCAGTATTATTAGCGTTATAAATTTCGATCGCGAATTTTACGAATACTGTTTAAAATCAGATTTAATTTCTTGTATAACAATGAAGAGAACGTTTATTATGTTTACGTTGCATCAGTATTTTAATTAGAAAATTCACAAATTTCGAATTAATCGATTGAAGAAACATTGGAAACATTGATTGTTGGGTCACATACAGAAGGTCTAAAAATCTGGCATCGCTGTCCGGACGGCAGACAGTTGGCCTAGTACTCGCAACTGATCAGCTGTTGTGATGTTTACATTGCATTAGTGTGCAATTGGACGTACAGAGATAGAGTTTAGTTTATTTCAAAACTACGAGACGCCAGAGTTCACAAATCGTGAGTACTTAGGCATGATCCAGGCCGCGGAAGAAATTCTGAACAGTGAAGAACTACTGGCCAGAGTTCGTCATAATTGGACTAGAAGATGTGAAAGCTGCACGCACGCTGATGGTGTACATTTTGAACAGTATCTGTAAGATGTGAGTGGTTTACAGAGTTTATTACTCTTTATTCATTATTAACGCCCAGAATTAGTGATTCGTAAAACAACAAGCTGTAATGCAAATCAAGATTTCAGGTATAACTCCCTGTAAAGCTGATTTTCAATAATTTCGAGGGAAAAATTGTTCCGGGGCCGGGCATCGAACCCGGGACCTTTGGTGTAACGTACCAACGCTCTACCACTGAGCTACCCGGGAACTCTACCCGACACCGATCCAATTTTTCCCTGTATATCCACAGACCTCAAAGTGGGCTGACAACCGTCAAGCAACCAACTTCGAGTGCACACTAACTCCGTGTGACTTAAATTGTAATGTTAATTACATGTTGTTCACAAAGTTACATCAGTTTTATTTTTTCATTAATTGTAACTGAAACTTCAATCCTAAGTGTTTTCACTAATTTGGACATAATTTCCTGATTTTCACGTTATTTCTTGTTATTGCTCTACGCATTTCTTGCTTACATTAAAATTATTACGCCATACTTAGTATTGAATTGTTAGTGTATTGCATTGCAAGTTGATAATTCTGCATTCATTGTTGAACCGCGCCCGGACACGAGCTATTTTGTTCATTCGGGTTATTAATTTACATTTTCTGACATTAACGGTCGATTTCTAAAACACGGAAGAAATCGTGGTTCCAAACCTCGGCTTTTAAACCGAGATCGAGGTCTGAATCTTTATGCGATTTCTAAAACGAAGTCGAGACGCGGCTTGAGAAGAAACCGAGATTCTTGGATTTTATATGTGGCAACGCAGCTTAGAATCGATTTTTATTCTTGTAAACAGTCGATATTAGAAAGAAATGAACATCGGGATTAATATTTTTATTGAATTGCAGTAAGTCACATTCTTTTGTTCACAGCTAAGGTATTGTTGTATTTACTAATTTACAGATTTATTATGTGCGTTTAAATTACTAGCATTACTTAGAATTTAATAGGAAACGGATTTTTAGAGGTACCAGAATGATATAGCCCAAATAATTAGCACAAATCGAGTGTTCATGATGTAGTTTATAATTTGTTCATAGCTACTACTACCGACATTAATTACCTGAAAATCCGATTCTAAGGAATTAATAACCTAAATATTGACTGGATTAAAATTTCAATTGAAACGAAAATGTAGTACAGTTATACATATTTTCACATATACTAGACTCACTACGTGGAAAGTCCCCGTAGCATAAAACTTAAAATAAGAAGACAAAATCACGTTTGATCCATATTCTTATAGGCTCACATCAATTTCGAATATTAAATAAAATTTCCAAAACCATTGTAAAGACTAAGAATTAAGATATATCGTCTTATAGGCATAAAGGTATAATTAATATAAAATATTATATCTTACTTCCCTCAAAGCAAGAAGAAGGTGTAAAAAAAATTGTCAATCTGCCGCCTCTTGAATTTCGTTGCAGATAATTATTCAGCATTCTTGCTAAATTTTGCGTTGATTCCTTCGAAAATCGAAATATTCGCCTGAAATTATCGTCGTTGTATAGTTACAAAGGATTATTCCTGTCTCCCATCATTCTAATCCGGAGATTTAATACCCGTAGAGACAAATTGTCATTTGATAATCATCCAGCTGATCTACTTCCTCCATCTTGTATACATGAAGCCATGGTTTTAAACCTGCCCCAGCCGGGTCTCTGCTTCAGGCCATGGTTTCGAGCCATGGCTCAGAAAAATGAAAAAGACCTCGTTTTATAAATCCAAACGCGGTTTAAAGCCATGGTCGTGGTCTAGACCTTGTTTCAGAAATCGACCCAATATTACACAAACTAAACAAATAACAGTTATGTCCCTATCCGGAGTTTACGTAGCTCTTTTTTGTGCGAAGATTTATCCCCAGATTAGCTCGCGAAGTATTGCACCGAAGATCAGTACATTTGTTTGCTGCCGTCCTCCCCTCACCTGCTGCAAGATACACGGTTAAAGGTTGTTGAACTTAACCCATCCCCTTCAAGTCGCTGACCGCATTGGGTGTGGGGTACTACTTATGCGGCGTTGAGACATCTTGCAATTGCCGTCAGCGCTTTCGAAACACTTGTAATTATCTCACTATCCGCAAGTCCTATAATTTTTTTTTATTTTACAAACTTACTCTAAATAATGAGATCTATGTCTCCTATCAATTAATGTACTGCCTTACCTTCCATATATATAGTCAATATAGGCAATTCCTTATTCCTTTAAATTTGGACTCTATTTTTTTTTTCAAAAACTAATCTGGAATTTGACCTATTACAGCAATTCTGCATACTGAATATGAAAATTGTGCATCAATTAGGAAAATAAATGAAATTTTTCATCCTCTCTCCTTAGTAGTAGTATTAGTAGTATTTATTTATTTAACCTGGTAGAGATAAGGCCGTCAGGCCTTCTCTGCCCCTCTACCAGGAGATTCCAACTACAATATCAACAATAAAATTACAATTAGTATTAGATTTACAATTACAATTACAAATAACATTACAATGAGTATTAAATTTACAATTAGAATAAAATTAAAGTACGAAAAGATTACCTGAATAATTAAAGCTAGATAATTTATCATAGAGAAACAACGAATATTTTATATTTACTGAATTACAAATTAAATCTAGAATAACAAAATTTTATAGTGATGAAATTACTGGATATTGAAATATTTTGTGATAGATTAAAGAAACTATTTACAAGTAATCAATTACTGACCAAGTGCCTAGTAAGTTTTCGTTTGAATTCAATTTTATTTCGACAGTCCCTGACAGTCCTTAATTCACAAATGCCGTCTTTTCGTTAGTAATTACACCGTTCTGCATTTCAAAACTTACTTTCTGTTGTTTTCAATCTGATCGGCGATTCTAAACTGATTTTTTGTGCTGAATTCGAAAATAATCTCCATCTCCCCCCTCACGCCAGGTTTTCAGACAATTCATGAATAACTAGAAATTAAATTATTGCTTTGTGAAACGTCATAAAAATTATTTTCAACGAGAATTTTATGAGACAAACAAGGCCACAATTTACTATTTGTCACTAATTAATCATTAATTAATATTAATTAATAATTGTAAACACTTTTGATAACCTTACCTCAATATTACACTTCAAATTTTCTCCTCTTTGACCTCCTCGCATGTTGTTCAGAGCAGTCCCTTTTCAACATCCAGCAATATTCCGCAATGTTTCCATTATGAAGCAAAACACCTTTAAGACTTTCCTGAGAAGAATCTATGAAGAACCGCCACTCTTTGGAATTATAGTTTATGTTATAAAATTTTAAGACGGCAAATATGTCTTGGCAATACACTAAATTTTCTTCTTCCGCAAAAAAAAAAAAAAAGGACAAGTTCCTTCTCACGATGCCTGTACCATGAAAAATATATGTCTTGAGCCAATACTTTCTTTTCTTTTAACTTAGAACCTAATTGTACTACTGATTCTTTAGGCAAATTTAAATTCCTCGGTAAATCATTAAGCTCACTTTGATTAAAACATCTATTATCACCAGTATTGTCTGGTTCATAAGTATGATCCACTGGATATTCAGTTTCAGTGCTACTGGATGCAGATGGCAATGTATCTCATTCAGGGAGTAGCGGAACGGGAATATCAGGACCATGAGGTACGGCCCGAATGGCAGAGCGAATGTTAGGATATAGTATCTCTTTCTTTGTTTAGCAGTACATCCAACTACCTTAACTGTGCAAAAATAACAATAGTCTCCATTATTTGTAGATTCCCTCCAAATCATAGGGCTACCAAAGGGCAATGACTTCCTTTTTCCATCTGAACCTCTAATTTTAAAACAACTTTTAAAAGGGAATAGGTTTATTATCTCAGTAAGGAAATCTATAGCCTCATAAGCTCGATTGCACTTCCATAAATAAATATATATACAGGACCCTATGTCATTTCTCTAATTCATTGTTAGTTTTAATAGCAATCTCTAAGAGTAAATATTTTCTTCATAATTTTTATGACCTGGGACACTAAACATTTCAACTTCCTGTTTATAGATAACGATAGGTGCAGACAGATAAAAATCTCCAAGAATAAACAACAGTTATCTTAACCTCGGGTCATTTTAAGGGGGACGATACAATTTCGTACAACCCCCAAGGGCGGATATAGTTAGTAGATTTTAATAAATACCAAATACAAACATAATAAAATATATTATGTCACATTTTAAGCAATAAGTTTTAAATTATAAGCTTTAACAAACGACAAGCATACTGTGATATTACTGTATTACGAAAAATATTGAAAACATAAAATGTTGAATTGTAAAAAATTCTGACGTGGTACGCGAAAACGGATTTCATTTTTGCAATCAGTGTGAAATTGTGATTCAGAAACGCTCATTTATTTCAAAACAACAAACTCCATGCAGAACGGTGTTATTAATATTTTAATACAAGACTCTTCTTGACTTAAAAATGATAATTGTTCATTTGTTGCGAGATAGAGATAAAAATAGTGGGTACTGTCAGAGATGAAGCAAAATAAGAAATACTTCGGCAGAATAAGAATCATATTAACCATTCAGCTGGAATGTATGGCTGTCAGCACACAGACCTTTTCAACGTAAAGGAAGACTCTTGGGTCAAAGTGATCGGGCAAGCATCCGCTATCTGTAAAGAAAAGTCATTCCAGATATATCACATAGGCCATCAAAACACTCTGAATGTAGCATTTATTCCTGGAGCACATCTTTGCATTTCACACGGTGCAACGCTGCACGCATTTCACGCACTTACGCGTTTCCTCAGACTGACAGACGAGCAGTCACGCATGTTACTGGGATTGACGGCCTCTCCCAGTGGAAGGAGTAACTTCATCCGACGTACCTATCCAGATATTTTATTCTTCAAACATTTACTTTCAACAGCCTTTTTTCACCCCTTAAAGCCGAGCTGTCCTTATGAACAGCAAGAGGAATATCGACGTGTTGTGAAGGGAAAGCCCCACTTCTTCAAGCACGGAATGTATCACGATTGAAATACATTGAAAGAATAATTTTGAGAATGAGACTTGTTCGGACTCTTTGCATAATTAATAATCTCATAGATAATTGAAACAATAATATAGTTAAAATTAACATTTATTATGCTTCCAATATTTTCTAAGTTCCTGTTTCATGGGGTTCAAAATGTATATTGTCGTAAAAATGTTTTGCATTTCCAGTAGGCCTACACAACTTTAAAATTTGTGACGAAAAGTAAACTTTCTGTTAAACTATTACGGAAATTCCTTCTCTTAGCTTATACGTATTTGTGCAGTTCCTCATTTCAGGGAGAAGTGCATCTTGTGCTACTACATTTCAACATTTTTTTTCCCCTCAGAATCAGTCTGTGCCCGGGAGGAAAAAGGTCTTAAGTCAATTTTTTTTATGAAAATGAGATTTTTATATATTCTGAAAGCGGAAACAGTTCTCTACAATCTGGTAAAACGGTTAAAGTGAAATAATACTCCTGACTGGATTTATAGGGCGTTACCAAATGTCCTAAGTACTTTTTGAATCGAGCACACACAGAATAAAGGACTTAAGAATATCTAATACTTTATTCCTTACAAACATCACATGTTTACTTTCCATGCTTCCCTATTAAAAAAGTCTAACATGTATTTTAGCCATTTTATCACATCCTGATGCCCTTTCCGTTTAAAACTTTAAGCACCAGGGTAAACAGTCCTATAATTGTTTAAGACCCATTTTGCATTCCTAATAATTTACGTTTCTCATTTATTTTGACATGAAAAGGTCTTATTTTAAATAGTCCCTTCTACTCAGTTTGGGTTGTAGTCTTAAAAGGGCTTAAGAGCGACTGTTTTTGGAAATAATCAAGAAAATTGTTAAATGAACAACATTATCTATTTTAGAAGAAATATAAACAAATAATATCCAGGGAAAACCTCTTAATTAAAAAAACTCTATAATTGACACCAATTTCAATATTTCTACTGCTCTCCTGAAAAGTATAAAATATTTACTGAAGACCTTTTTCCTCCCGGCCACAGCTATAGATCCTCTTAAAATAGAAGTTGACATGTTTGACACACACTATCTGTACATTACTAAACAATTTCAATATTTTTTTTTTTTTAACTTAACAATGTCTTTTTTCAAATTATGAACATTTGTGAAGTATTTTATTCTGTCATGCAATGTTTGCATGATAAATTACTCAAATATTTCAATTTTGTTTCTTCTTTTGAGCTTTTTAAATAGACATATATAGAAGATTTCTTAAGGTCGGACATTTAAACTATTATCCATATTAATAATAAATCTGTAGCCGAAATTTTTCTGGTAATTTTCGATTTTCCAAAAATAATTGGTCCTAACATATATAATTAACCACCCTGAAACCGAAAATCGCTTTTTTTGACATTTTTGTTTGTATGTCTGTCTGTCTGTCTGTCTATATGTTTGTTACCTTTTCACGCGATAATGGATGAAAGGATTTCGATGAAAATTGGAATGTAAATTAAGTTCGTTGTAACTTAGATTTTAGGCTATATGGCATTCAATATACTTTATTTAAAAGGGGGGTTATAAGGGGACCTGAATTAAATAAATTGAAATATCGCGCTTATTATTGATTTTTGTGAAAAATGTTACATAACAAGAGTTTCTTTAAAAATGATTTCTGATAAGTTTTATTCTTTGAAAAATTTTGATAGGACTGATATTTAACGAAATAAATGAGTTTTAAAATTAAAATAACTGCCATCTAAGGCCGTGTATTGAAATAAAAAACAAATGACTTCGTCTATAAGGGGCCTTGGACACAACAATCGAAAGCTATGAAACATAGCCTACAGATAATGTTTCTGTGTTTCTATGAAGTAATATAGGAAGCTAAATTAACCGATTTGTATAATTAATTATTATTTCATCATTGGAAAGTGTAGTTTCTCTGGATGGACATAATGCTATAATGTTATTACAGTAACTTGTGAGTGAATCGAGGACAGGTAAGATTAAAATAACTTCTTATGCACAGAAAACTTGATAGGTTATTCTGTATATTCATTTCCTGTATTTTTTAAAATAATGTTTATGAACATATTCATTTTTATCTCAGAGAATTAACGAACAACGAGAGTGTATTGATTTAGTATGCAGTAATAGTACGTTAGCTTAGCAATCCATTATTGTGTAATTCAAATTTTAACTATGCTCAATTGAATCGTGTTAAAATACATAAAATACATATGCAATAAATGCAATGCAAAAAGTTGGGTAATGAGCCAAGCAGATTATGTTGCGCTGTTGTAAAAGTTGTTCCTCCTGAGATTCAAGAGCTCCCACAACAAATTAAAAACTTTCTAATTCGAGTACATCCGTTATCAACACACTTGTTACATAATATAATATAATGTAATATAATATAATATAATATAATATAATATTGTATAATATAATATCTGTAGCCAAAATTTTTCTGTTAATTTTCGCTTTTCCAAAAATAATTGGTAATAACAATTAATAACATGTTAAAGGAATTGTCATTGCACCAAATGATTGCTCTCTGGACCAAAATGATCGCATTTTAATATTTTAAGTACAATTTAAATTAAATAACATATTAAACGATTTATCCTTCTATCAGACACGAATGTTCCCTGGATCAAATGTCCTATTTTAATTATGTAATTACTTTATATTTATTTCTAACGGGTGCAGCGGAGCGCACGGATACGGCTAGTAATGTAATATATGACAAACCACTGTTCAATATCTTCAGAAAAACACGATGCTGCAAGGATGGGTGATGCATTCTTCTTATAATAACTATAACTATCAGTCCATGAATATAACCCAAATGTACCTATTTTCCAATAAAACAGGATTTAAAAATAATTGTATTTTGAAGTAAATAATAAACATAATATTTATAATATTATACGTAAAATTCTTAAGATGTCAGTTAAAAACAATTATTTCGTTTTTTAAATTTATTTATGCAAGATATTATAAAAATACCTTCTTCATTAACAATTTTACTGTACGGGAGAACTATACATGCTTGTAAATTATCACTGAAATATTTGTAATGCTTTTTATTTAACATAATTGTAAACGCTCTCCGCTTGAACAAAATGCTACACAAGTTTACATATTTCAAAAAAGGATAACTGTTAGGTTTTGAAGAACATTAAAATTGCTAAGTGATGTACAATAGTGTATATTAAGCATGCCAGTTTTTATTTTAAGGAAAGCTATAGATTCAGATGGGAAAAAAATGTTACATTAGAGTAAAATTATAGCTTCTAATGAAAGTGTACCTTCATGCTTTAAAAGAAATTTATGCACAAAAAAATAAATCTGTGGAACTATTTCATATCAGATTAATAGTACATTATGCAACGAGCCTATAACGATAGTAATTAAGAAGCGAGTATGGATATTTATGAAACTCGCTTGCGCTCGTTTCATAATTTTCATACGAGCTTCTTAATTACCATTATAGGCGAGTTTCATACGACTTTTTATGCTCGACCATATTTCTAACTTGATATTATTAATTTTATTGTATCTGACCTGGAGCAATGTCCCGTATGTTGTGAGATGTGCGCAGACGCGAAAGTATTGATTTTTTCCGAGGAACAGTTGTTCACATTGACCTTGCTAGGCCATAAGAACCTACAGAGATAACATTGAAATTAAATTAGACATTGAAAAACGAGATGACAAATTTAATTTATTTGAATATTATTTACAATTAACGCTAATTATTATAGTAACAGAACATAACCTTCTGCGACAGTATTGGATTTCCAGCCTCCGTGACTTTTCGCTAATTCTCTTTCGATTGCATATCCGAGAATAATCTATACTTGCGGTTTTATAACGGTAGAAAGCTGACCTGTCATTGGTTGAACAGTTGTAACCTGAGTCGTCATTGGCTGAAAGACCTGACCTTTAATGAGTAGGTGTACTATAATGACATGCATTAAAGGTCTGCTACCAGGTGGATAATTACTACATTTCGGCATGGTCGAGCATAAAAGTAATTAAATAATTAGAATATGACTCACAGAAACTTACGCAGTAAATTGTCACTAATGACAAATTCCAAGAAACAAGAAATTATTTATTGAAAATTTCATCATCATCATCATCATCTTCTTCTTCTTCTTCTTGGCCCAGTCCAGGATTGGGCCCTTCACATGTTCTAACGTTAAATTTGAACAGATATCTTGTTTTAGGGCGTCCAATGTCTCTTCGTCCACATGGTCTATAGTTCAAAGCTTGACGTAGATACCTGCCCCTGGATATTCTTAAAATATGATATATAGGGTAGGTTTCAATATATACTGTATATATATATATATATAATTTCATATTAGATTAAATATTACGGCTGCAGCGAGACTGAAACACTTGGCCACGTGCTGGGGTTCTGTAAGAAGGGAGAGCTACTGCGTAACAACAGACACCATCGTGCCCGTACAGCAATTGCCAACCTGCTAAGAAACAGAGGATGGGAAGTACATGAGGAGATTCATTGTGTGACTGAAGACGATTCTCATAGAAGAGTCGATATAATTGCCATCAATAGAAGAACCCAGAAAGCGATGGTCTTAGACCCTACGATTTGCTTTGAACGAGACACGAATCAAGCACTGCAGATAAATGATGACAAGCGAGCTAAATATGTACCTTGTCTTCCATACCTCAGTGAAAAATATGGCATTTCGCTTTACAACTGGGATTACTATTTGGAGCGAGGGGTTGTTTACCAAAATTTACATGTAATATTCTTAAATCCTTTCAAATTCCCTTTTATGAGGTTCAGAAGATTGTAATGGAAATTCTGAAGGCCTCTCTTCAAATTCTACACTATCATCTATATGTTAACACGTAAATTTTTGTTTTAATGTACAAATCGAATCAGTATTTTGCTTGTTTCATTTCCCTTTATCTTTTATGTTTGTTAATTCCGGATCCCAGTGGTCAACCTCACTTGAAGACGGATGATTTGAAATAAATCTTAGTAGTAATTACAAAACGTTAGTACTTAATTTTTCGATTTATTTTCTCGAGTTTATAAATTTTGAATTATCGAAGTTTCTACAGTCGAGCTTAAGATTGTTGTATTTAATATGCATCATCCTCTGTTAAATTTACTTAGTTTTGTTGTCTTTGTTGTCCAGTCTTATGCGAAGTACTGATAGATGTAGGGTATATCTAAAGTTAACTGAATTCAACCAACTTATATAAGAATAGATCTATCTTTTTACCTGATAATTATTTAAACACTCACTAGTAGAAAAGTACGTTGCATTGCAATCTCTTTGTCTAAAATCTTGGAGGATGTCTTCATTTTATTCATGATCAAGTGGAACCCTCTAATATTTACGTAAAGTGTCAGTTTTATTAGTTACGTATAAAATGTACCATAGAAAGCTACGTAACACTTACACGGCTTAAATCCCACAGACAAATATTGTATTAATTTATCCTATTAATTGCTATACAGATATTATACGGAGATTTCCTCAAATTCAGTCACTTTTTTCTCTCTCAGATATGCTTGTGTTGCAATCACTCTCTTCTTAATTATTAATTTCGTGTTACAGTATCCTTAAACATTCCGCTCTTGGAATCAGTTAGAATGTACACTATAAATTCCTAAATATCGACACTCTGTGAGCACGTAGCCAATATGGTCAGCGCGCCCCAAAGCTTTTTTTCCTGTCGGGAACCAAATCTCGAACCACTGATTTGTAATGGATCAAGTTTGTGCGGGGATTAACTTCGTTCAATTATTCATTGCGTAATTATATGTAGATCACGTGGATATTTGCTGTGCTAATATTGGAGCACTTAATCGCTGTTAGGCATATTAATTTATGCGTGAATACAGGGTGATTCAACAGAGCTGTCTTTTGTCCTACACAATTATATAGAATTAAATGATAATCACCAAACGGTTGATACGAAATAATGAAATATAATTTATAAGCAATATTGTTGAATTCTATATTCGAAATAATGAACGTGATTCGTGGATGGCCTGCAACTCAGTTTGGTAGAGCAGCTGGCTGTGGACAGGTGTAATTTGTGGTGGTGGCAGCACTTTCTATCATTGCCAAAAGTTCCAGAACGACACCGGGAAGTCCACAAAGCGTCCTGTCAAGGCTGGTTCACAATAAACCGGGAACGAGAACCAGAATGAACACGAGAAGCAGAGGACGTGAATATGACAATTTTTGATTCACAATAAACCGAGAACGTAGACGACTATGCATATCGATATGCATGTCAATAACGATATGTAAAGTCGATATTACGCATTCTGATGTTATTTGTGTATAATTTATCAATGGCGTTCTCTCATGAGTACAGTACAGCCAACATAAACACAGGTTAACCAACTTCGAAATTTCAACATTTCATTAGGTACGGTACTATAAATATGCCCATGCATCTTTATTATCACAACCTATTTTAAGTCTACCATGACGTAAAATAATTAGAGATGAAACATTTTGTAATAGAACAAAAATGAACACAACAGTAGTTATTGAATTGAAGTGTGAATATGTAGTGTGTAATACAACCAGTACAGTAATAACTAATAAAATATGATTCACTTACGATCGGTGTTCAAAGATGCAGCTATTTCTCATCTTTATGCGAGGCGCGCCGCTTTTCCTCAACACTCAATATTAGAATCTCATCAAATAAAAGTTGCTCCATGATGCACAGCACAGAACAAAATAATGCATAGGTTATGTCACGATCTTCTTGCTACAAAATATACGACGACAAAATAGCTTTTAGATGGCAATAGAATGAATCTAGTGGGCTGTGATCGGAAACGTGAACGCCAAAGTTGAAGCTTGGCCAACTCTCCGTTCCCGATCCCGGGCTCCGGCAAGCTTTTCGTTAATTGTGAATGCTCACATTTAAATGTGCACATTTTAACAATTTTACCGTTTTCGTTTTCGTTCCGATTCTAGTTTCCGGTTTATTGTGAACCAGCCTTAAAACTGATTACCGGGTCTTTCCTGGGAGTCAACGCGTGGTGCCGACCACAACGCCTCATTCTAGCACTGAGACATGAAAGCATGGATCTCTACCTCCGTGTCCTCCATACATCTTCATGGCGCGCAAAGGAATACCTCCATCTTAAACCTAGTTAATTCTTCGTAACTGTTTCAATTGGAACCCTTCTCCTTGTTAGTATTTTGTGTTAAAACAATAAGAATTTACATACACTAAGCAATTTCAAAATAAATAATGTTCATAGAATAGGATAGTAAGTACAGGAAATTACTTTCCAGACGAAGACGATACCCGTAATCCAAATTGGTTGTGTTCCGTCTTAGTCTTCATTGGAACAACAAACTTGGTCCCTAAAAAGTACAGAAATTTTTAATTGGAGCTTAATAAAGTTATATCTTTTGAAAAACGTTTTACTGTTTAGGCCAGTAAGGATTTCCCTACATGAAATCTTTATATTCTCTTCGGAATATGTATTATATGACTTTCTTGTGTTAAATTCTGTCGTACCTGGTTTACATGTTTCGACCTATTATGGGTCATCCTCAGAACTGGTCGTTGTTAGCCTTGACGCCTCTTGTTTTGTTTCCTGTGAGGGTGTGTTCGTGTGGTGTAATGTAGAGTCAAAGAGTGTGTGTGTTTTGAAATTGAGTTGTTTGTTGAGAATATCGTTGGGGTGTTTTTTGTGTGTCTGTATATTTAATATTGTTCTAGTGTGTTGAGTTTCTGGCTCTTTGGTTGGATGTGCAGTATTTTCATGTCTGTGTTGATGTCTCTGTAGGTGTGGTTGGCATTTGTGATGTGTTCTGCATATGTAGAGGTGTTTTGTAATTTTGTTATGGATATGATGTGTTCTTTGTAACGTGTTTGAAATGATCTGCTTGTCTGTCCTATGTAGAAGTTGTTGCAGGTGTTACATTTGAGTTTGTATACGCCTGTGTGGTTGTATTCTTTATATTCTGTTAGACTTAAGTCAATAGAAATCAATTAGACGTCGTAGTGCACATTGTTGTTTCGCATTTATTCAGAAGGGCTAAAGTTGTCGCAGTGGCATGACTTGTGTTTGACTTTTCTTCAGCTGCTTCAAGTTGAAACGTGTACATTTCCGCATAAAATGCTTGAATTTACACTTGCCCATTTCATGAACTAATAATGATCTCCCAGACAGTGTTAGCTCATTGCGATTTCGATCCATCTCTTCTCCGGGCAGCATTTTGTGGAGAACAGTACTTGTTTTGAGATTCCGTGATACTCAATTCTGTTAACACAGTTCTTTCTGTTCGTACGTAGTTTTGTTCAAGTTCTGTAATATTTAGTTCTTCATTATTTCATAAATCCTATTATCTTCCCACCGCGTGCAACCTGTGATGCTGCGTGTCTGTCCTTTTCCTGGTTTTGCAGACTTCACATCCGTAAGAAATAAGAAATGTGGGTGGTAATAAAGTGTAGACTTCGTCTGAAATTAAACACCTTCGTTTTTGCCACTTATGCAGCTTCCTTACACGTATTTTCCGTAATATGTGTGAAATGATTTATATAAACGCTTCTAGTTCAAACGTAACGCATAATTACAATATAAAAAAAAAGGGGAAGATTTTGAACAAAAAGATCAGATACGTCAAACTTTGTATTTAGAAATTATTATGTAAAAGACAGATTCAAAACCTACATCAACACGTAAACAAAATACACCCAGAGCTACACTACACATTAGAAATTGAAAACAACAAATCCATAAATTTTCTAGACGTCACAATAATAAAAGTCGACAACAAACACACATTCAAAGTATACAGAAAACCCACAACAACAACACACATACACAACACATCGAACCGCCCCACACAACACAAACAAGCTGCATTCCGAACAATGGTACACAGACTACTCAACATACCAATGAACCAACAGGATTACAACGAAGAGCTAAACACAATCAAATACATATCACAAGAAAACGGAAACAACCCCAACATAATACGTAAGACAAAACAGTATTACAAAAAACACAGGAATACAATACAAACACAAGAACACAAGAAATACAACAAAAACACACAGAAGATTGCAACTTCATTCAAGAAATTAAATTACAACGTCACATACAGAACAAATAAAACTCTACAAAAACATCTCAACACACAAACAAACAAATACAACCACACAGGCGTATATAAACTCAAATGTAACACCTGCAACCACTTCTACATAGGACAGACAGGCAGATCATTTCAAATATGTTACAAAAAACACATCACAGCCATAATAAAATTACAAAACACCTCCACATTTGCAGAACACATCATAAATGCTAACCACACCTACAGAGACATCAACACAGACATGGAAATTCTACATATTCAACCAAAAAGCCATAAACTAAACACATTAGAACAATATGAAATATACAGACACACAAAAACACATCCAAATGAAATTCTTAACACACAACTTAATTTCAGAACACACACACTCTTTGACTCCACATTACACTACACAAACACACCCCCACAGGAAACGAAAAAGAATAGACGCTAAGACCAGCACCAACCAGTTCTGAAGATGGCCCATAACAGGCTGAAACTAGTCAACCAGGTACTATAATATTTAACATACGAAAGATATATAATACATATTCCGAAGTGATATAGTGTTAAACATTGTTAATCAAGATGTATTATTATTATTACTTTTATTAAAAAGAAAATATTTTTTCTTACAGGTTACAAAAATATTTAAGATTCTGTTCTGATTAACACCGTTTAACAGCCTACGGTTCGTAGGATATCGTTTGTTAGTTTGAGTGCAACGTTAAAGTTCAATTCATTTTCCATTTTGATCGTTTAAAGTTGGTACGTTTCCGCTGCATAAAAATGCCAGTTAAATCAAGACATGGAATCGAATGGAAGACTTAATTCGCCGTCGCGGCTGCATTGACACGTTGACATGTCCGTGCGGTCCCCATGTCACGATGACGTAACATTTTCATGGGGAGTCTGGACATTGAATTACTTACGCTTTAACCGCAGCCTGCATAAAAAATTGATGAACAGTTCATCAAACGGTTCGACATAAAACCTTGAAAGGAGTGGTAATGTATCTTCATAGACTCTTACTGAAACCGTATACTTACCCAAAGAAAGATTAGACCTTTGAAATATTGAAGTTCCAGATACAAGACACTGGCATGATAGGGGACCCAGATCACAGATACACAAGATATCGCGGAATTGCGTTATTTAAATTCACTGTGTTAGTTTCGTATTTGAACTCGTTCCGAAAATCGCTTGAAAAACTGCAAGAAAAATGTTAATTAGTTGTAAATAATAGATAAATAATTTTCTTTTTTTTTTTTCCTTTTATGGCCCTTCCTTACAACAGCCAACCATTCGTAGATAAATATTACAGAAATTTATTCTTATTGAATGTGAACGTAATTTTCTTGTAGCCTATGAGTTTCGAAACGACATAGCTAGGTAGCAAAGTGATACATAGGTAGAAAAGAGTTTCCTTCATTTAATACTTATTATGTTTTTAACATGAGAATGAAATGGCCTGAGGTGATTTGTTTTAATTTAATTCATATTCACCAGCCGTAAATGAAATGCAGAAAATTTTTAACTTACTGATTTATTTTAACAATATGATTTACTATGTTAATAATAATATTAATGATAATAATAATAATAATAATAATAACAATAATAACATATGGATGGATGGGTGGATGGATGGATGGATGGAAAATAACATTAACAATTTTACACTACTAAAAATACTTAGATCTACAGAATAGTCCAAATATTCCCTAATATAATTATAGAGCTCTCATGTTGTCCAGCGTTGCAAGACGGTTTTAAATCTGCTAAAATGTGCAACATGTGCTTACTGTAGCAATTTGTTGGACATAGCAACTGTAACAGAGCTGAAACAATTCCTCGACTTGCTGAGTGTAACTTTTTAATCAAAAATATAATAATTAAATCTCTTTCTGTAACTGTGGAGTTCAGATTTAGTAATATAATTCTTGAAGTTTTTCTTAATACCCAATAAACAGTACTTACTTACTTACTTAATTACTTACTTACTTACTTACTATCTAGCTTTTAAGGAACCCGGAGGTTCATTGCCGCCCACACATAAGCCCGCCATTGGTCCCTATCCTGAGCAAAATTAATCCACTCTCTATCATCATATCCCACCTCCCTCAGATCCATTTTAATATTATCTTCCCATCTACGTCTCGGCCTCCCCAAAGATATTTTTCCCTCCGGCCTCCCAACTAACACTCTATATGCATTTCTGGTTTCGCCCATACGTGCTACATGCCCTGCCCATCTCAAACGTCTGGATTTAATGTTCCTAATTATGTCAGGTGAAGGATATAATGCGTGCAGTTCTGCATTGTGTAACTTTCTCCATTCTCCTGTAACTTCATCCCTTTTAGCCCCAAATATTTTCCTAAGAACCTTATTCTCAAAAACACTCAATCTCTGTTCCTCTCTCAAAGTGAGAGTCCAAGTTTCACAACCATAAAGAACAACCGGTAATATAACTGTTTTATAAATTCTAACTTTCAGATTTTTTGACAGCAGACTGGATGACAAAAGCTTCTCAACCGAATAATAACAGGCATTTCCCATATTTATTCTGCGTTTAATTTCCTCCCGAGTGTCATTTATATTTGTTACTGTTGCTCCAAGATATTTGAGTTTTTCCACCTCTTCGAAGGATAAATCTCCAACTTTCATAGTTCCATTTTGTACAATATTTTGATCACGAAACATAATCACATACTTAGTCTTTTCGGGATTTACTTCCAACCCTATCTCTTTACTTGCTTCAAGTAGAATTTACGCATTTTCCCTAATCGTTTATGGACTTTCTCCTAACATATACACGTCATCCGCATAGACAAGCAGCTGATGTAACCCGTTCAAGTCCAAACCCTCTCTGTTATCCTGAACTTTTCTAATGGCACATTCTAGAGCTAAGTCAATAAACAGTACAGTATGTAAAAATGTACAAGAATATAAATTCTTTCTCTGATAAAATAGATCTTCAATGTGAACCATAAGGAGAGTCTGTTATTCATTTTTTTTTAATTTAATGTCATTTATTCTACTCCATAAATCTTACATTAGAGTTGAAGTTGTGCAACGAGCAAATGCTGGGTAACTTTCGGTGTTGGACCCCGGACTCATTTCACCGCCATTATCACCTTCATCTCATTTAGACGCTAAATAACCTCAGATGTTGATACAGCGTCGTAAAATAACCCAATAAAATAAATAAAAAAATTAAGATGTGCAACGATTCAAGAGTTGTACAATTGTTTTGAGAAAATAGATGAAGCCGAGAATTCGTTACAGATTACCAGACATTTACTTTACTGTTGGGGAAAACCTCGGAAAAAACCCAACCAACTAATAAAACACAATTTAATGGAAATATTTATTGCAACAGATACAGCAATTATTGAGCAATTTTTCAACATATTCCGCACTGGAATCGAGAAATTTGTCATACCATAGGATCAACTTTTGTATCCCTGTGTCATAGAAGTCAGCCGCCTGGGATCGGAACCAGCTTTTGACAGCCGTTAGCACCTCTCTGTTGATCCCATGATATGACGAATGTCTCAATTCCTGTGGGGAATATGTTGAAAAATAGTTCAACAGTTGCTGTATCTATTCCAATAAGTTTTTTCATTGAAATTGTGTTTGCTTTCTGTAAACGACCCCAGGGTACTGTTTTTTTAAGGCCCCGTTATTGCCCTCGAGTGGCAAAAATTTGTACAAGCATTTATTTTGACATTATTAACATGGTGGAAGAAAAAACATAACTTTTTTTTTCTGCCCCCATCAGAATGTTTGCTTTTGAGTTACGCTGGTGGCTCTACAAAAATATGCAATACGTACCAAGCAGATTAATTGAATTTACTAGCCTAAACAATTCAGCAGTTGAGTTATAGAATAATAATAATAATAATAATAATAATAATAATATAATCCTTTATTAATACTGGCAGAATTAAGGCCATAGGGCCTTCTCTTACACTCTACCAGGTCACAAAGTATACAATAGTGAAAAATTTAACAAAAAGTTAAAGAACAGAATACTAACATATTACAAAAAAAATAATGGTAATAGCATAATAAATCGACACTAAACAACATGAAAATAATACCATAATAGAAAAAAAGAAAGTAAAATACGTTGGAATATAGTGAAAGCAACTCATTTAGTACAAATGGTTAATATGGAAAAACGTAAGGAAGAATATATCAAAGTGGAATGTAATAAAATAATAATAACAAAGAAAATAAATACGAAAATTAAATAAAATTCGCAATAAAAAGGCTATGATAATAAATTCATCTGGTGATCAAGAGAACAAAAAGGGGAAAGGAAGAAAAAAGATATTTATATATTTTTACAAAACTATCGCAGAGAAAAGGGCTTATAACTGAAAGGAATCAGAATTGAAAAAAAAATTCAATTTCAGTTTATTTTTGAAACTAGACAATGTCCGACAGTCTCTGACATGTGATAGACAGTTCCAGAGATGAGCTGCGGAGACCGTGAAAGATGAAGAGTAGAAGGATGATCTGTGTTTAGGAATGGAGGGTGTGATATGGTGTTGTGAGCGAGTATTTATTTCGTGATATGAGGACAAATGTTGAAAACGAGAAGCTAAGTAGTTAGGGTTAGAGTTCTGAAGAATATTGAAGAGTAACGTGAGAGAGTGAATAGTTCTTCCCTCTTTGAGACGGGCCTCGTGTCATGTGAGTACTCGTATAGCCTTTTCTCGAAAAAAAAAATGAAAACTTTGGATGTAGCACTGCTTTTCTCCATATCCGGGACGTCAATGTAAAATTAGAGTAAACGTAGGAGCAGTAAATGTAAGTGTTCTAGCCTCAACAAATTACACAGTTTGAAGTTTTAAGGCAGTTTGTGTGTTGTCATGAACGTCATTTTTCTGGCAATGTGTGATAATGTTTTGTTTTCAACTGAAGTTTACAATAATGCCCTACAGTTCCTGGTTAGTTACTTACTGGCTTTGAAGGAACCCGGAGGTTCATTGCCGCCCTCACATAAGCCCGCCATTGGTCCCTATCCTAAGCAAGATTAATCCAGTCTCTACCATCATATCCCACCTCCCTCAAATCCATTTTAATATTATCTTCCCATCTACGTCTCGGCCTCCCTAAAGGTCTTTTTCCCTCCGGCCTCCCAACTAACACTCTATATGCATTTCTGGATTCGCCCATACGTGCTACATGCCCTGCCCATCTCAAACGTCTGGATTTAATGTTCCTAATTATGTCAGGTGAAGAATACAATGAGTGCAGTTCTGTGTTATGTAACTTTCTTCATTCTCCTGTAACTTCATCCCTCTTAGCCCCAAATATTTTCCTAAGCACCTCTTTCTCAAACACCCTTAACCTATCTTCCTCTCTCAAAGTGAGAGTCCAAGTTTCACAACCATAAAGAGCAACCGGTAATATAACTGTTTTATAAATTCTAACTTTCACATTTTTTGACAACAAGCTGGATGATAAAAGCTTCTCAACCGAATAATAACAGGCATTTCCCATATTTATTCTGGGTTTAATTTCCTCCCGAGTATCATTTATATTTGTTACTGTTGCTCCAATATATTTGAACTTCTCCACCTCTTCAAAAGATGAATTTCCAATTTTTATATTTCCATTTCGTACAATATTCCCGTCACGAGACATAATCATATACTTTGTCTTTTCGGGATTTACTTCCAAACCTATCTCTTTACTTGCTTCCAGTAAAATTCTCGTGTTTTCCCTAATCGTTTGTGGATTTTCTCCTAGCATATTCACGTCATCCGCATAGACAAGCAGCTGATGTAACCCGTTCAATTCCAAGCCCTCTCTCTGTTATCCTGGACTTTCCTAATGGCATACTCTAGAGCAAAGTTAAAAAGTAAAGGTGATAGTGCATCTCCTTGCTTTAGCCCACAAGGAATTGGAAACGCATCTGACAGAAACTGACCTATACGAACTCTGCTGTACGTTTCACTGAGACACATTTTAATTAATCGAACTAGTTTCTTGGGAATACCAAATTCAATAAGAATATCATATAAAAATTCTCTCTTAACCGAGTCATATGCCTTTTTGAAATAAATGAGTAACTGATGCACTGTATCCTTATACTCCCATTTTTTCTTCATTAACTATCGAATACAAAATATCTGGTCAATAGTTGATCTAATACGCCTAAAACCACACTGATGATCACCAATAATTTCATCTACATATGGAGTTAATCTTCTCAAAAGAATATTGGACAAAATTTAGTACGACGTCAACAGAAGTGATATTCCTCGAAAGTTACTACAGTTAGTCTTGTCCCCCTTCTTAAAGATAGATACGATTATGGACTCCTTCCATTGTTCCTTTGCTGTGGTCGTGCGAGAGAATCAGTCCCATTCCGAGGCTTATTTGAAGGATTCGTAACAAGCTTATAGTTCCTGGTTATTGACATAAATTTCCGGTCGTTGTGTTGATGAATAGTAACAAGGGGAAATGACGTTAATTATTTATCGGACAATAACGTCTTTTCGAAAAGTAAGATTAATAGTAACAGCTGTATTACTTATTTGGGTAGCGATTCAAATCTCAGGAGGTTTTTGACCTCATTCACAAGCTTCCTCCATTCTGTTCTGTCGTGTACTTTGTCTTGAGCTCTCCGCACGATCTAGGTCCGAGCGAACTTGATGTTTCCATCCCAATTAAGGGCTGCCCAGTGGTCTACGTCCAGTGGGGGTTTCCTGCCCTACAGTTTCTAAAAAGGAAACGTCTGGTCTCTACACATGTTTCAAGCAACGGAGACTTTTACTTTTCATGTTTGCAATTGTGACTATTTGTAGGAAATGGGACCTAAAGTTGGATTTTTTCTTTTTTTTTTGTGGTTTCAAAAAGAGGATAAAACACAACATTAAAAAAATCATGGTTCTAGGTTCTATAGTTTTTAATATATTACTTATTGAATGTTGATATTACATTTTTCAAGAAAAATGCAATTATAGTTTTCACTTGTTTTCTTACACTCTTACTAATAAACCGTGTATAGTTTTTATACCAGACATCCAGAGTTGAGACAGAAAACGTTACTAATAAACCGTGAATAAGCTATGGACGTATAAACAGGCTGTAACTATACAATGGGAATTGCTTTGCAGTAGTTATATACACGAAACCCCTTGTTTAAGCGTTGTATACAGGGAAAATATGGCCGCCCCTCTAACAGCTGTTCGTATCGACTGTCATTTTATGATGGTGGTTACCTTGTAACCACAGAAGAACAAACCAAACATCATAGAATTATTAGAATAATAATGCTGTAGCTTGTACTCTTTGACCAAAATGTAGTGTGGTAATCGATTAGAGCCAGTTGTACTATCGATATTTAAAACGCCACACTACAGCGCTCTACCGGATGCAATAGAGAACCTCAGATATTCTATTACCTTTCGTAAGGAAGTAATGACGAAACTATGACGTAGCTGTGTAACAGTTATACTGTTATACACGACGTATGTACTGATTATTAGTAAAGAATTTACACACGACTTATAAACGAGCTACTGATTGTATAAGTATAAGACAGTTAAACGTCTGTATATAGAGTTTTTATTAGTAAGACCGTTAGTAAATGTAAGAAAGATTTAGGTATTTTTTTATTACCCAACTTAATAAACCCTATTTTACCCTGAGGTATATTAGGGTTATAGTTGGCATCAAAATACATATTTTACAACCAATAACAGCACATTATGCAACCAGCTTATAATGATAGTAATTAAGACGCGAGTATGTTTGTTTATGAAACGAGCGCGAGTTTCATAATTTTCATACGAGCGTCTTAATTACCATTAAAGGCAAGTTTCATACGACTTTTTATGCTCGACCATATTTCTAACTTGAAATTATTCAGAAGTATTCATTTTATTCGTATCTGACTGAAGATCGGAAGTGACCTTGTGCATAGCTCGTAAATTGTGAGATGTGCGCAGACGCGAAAGTATTGATTTTTTCCGAGGAACAATAATGTCATTGACCTTGATGTAATCTAGAGAATAACATGAACTAATTTTGATATAACCTGGAAATTGATTTAGAATTGAAAAACGAGATGACAAATTGAATTTATTTGAATATTGTTTTCAATTAACGCTAATTATTATAGTAACAGAACATAACCTTCTGCGACAGTATTGGATTTCCAGCCTCCGTGACGTTTCCCTCGTTGTCTTTCGATTGCATATCCGAGAATAATCGAAAACCTGAACTTCAATGAATAGGTGTACTTTAATGACATGCATTAAAGGACTGCTACCAGGTGTATAATTACTACATTTCGGCATGGTCGAGCATAAACAATAGTAAAGTTATAATATAAAATAGTGATCACAGTTACAATTCACATGAATTGTGTTTAAGAATGCACCTTAATGAAAGAATGGATCCTGTTAAAGATTAACGAGATGTTTGGGGAATAATTAATTCAAAGATATACAAGAATGTCTAACCGTTTGAGAGTAAATACACGACTTAAAAATATAATCAATAGTAGATTAATATAACAAAGTTTGACTTCCACTTTCAAGTTAATACTTAATTCATGAACAATGGAACAGTAATGGCTTACAACTAACGAATAACGAAATTCTTGAAGGGCAATATATAATGGTAGGGGGAATACAAAAGATTTAAAAACAAATGTAAACAGTAAAGGAATAGTAGAAAAATTGACTTAAAATTACATGTTAAACACATTCTTTTTAAAGCAATAGGTAACAACAAAGAGATACTAATAACAATACACTGACTGTAGTTACAGATTAAACACATTATTTTAAAAACAAACACGCAAAGAATCAATAGCTATTTTCAGGCATCATTCAAAGGGATCATGACTTTAATTCACATCTTCTTGACGTTACTTCGTATATGGCAAACACGCATCTGGAACATATAAAACAACTACATACAGAAGAAGTTTTTGCTTATAACTTTCGACTCAGTCATTTCCGGACCACGGTTCCTTATCTCAAATTGATACATGTGCCCTTCGCCATCATCCCTGAAAGTTAATAACACCACCTCGGAAACACCCTGTATATAGATTTCATTAAGAGTTGCGTTTACAGCAAAGATGTAACATTGGTTCAGTTTACCATGAGTATGGCCCTTACTCTGTTTTTATAAACGCATTTGTGGATTACTTTACGGCAGTATGAAATAGGGAGGCTATTCATTGACTCCTGTTTACATACTGCTATTATCTATGCCGAAAACTTCAGCGTTGTCCAAATGACTTGCTACTCAAATAATTCTGTTGTGCTATATCTCAAAGCAGACACTTGTTCGGTTATTTGTTTTCAATTTAATTTGTCACTCAGTGTGATTTTTTTAATGCAGCCAGCGTTATTTTTAAAGTAAAAATGTTTTCACTACACCTTCCGGCGTTTTGATTCAGCCCGTGTGTTGTTTTTGTAATTCATCCTATTTTATAATCAATATTTCATCATCTGCAGGTAAAATTAATTTAGTAATTCTGTCTTACCCACTTGTATTCGATTTGCTGTGTTATTGTATTTTATTCTTTTAATATTTCATTTATGTAAATGATTGAAAATACTGGAAATTGACAATAGATTTTCCGTAAGTCTGTATTGATATCTAGAGCTTTGAAAACCCATTTTAGCAATGTTTTACATTTTAATGTAAATAAATTTAATATTAGATACCCTCCACAAAACTGGCTTCATTTATACACCGACGGATCCTTGATCTCCAGGGAACAAGGTGCCGGTGCAGGTGTTATGTGCTGTCTCTTCTCACTTTATAGATCTCTTGGATATGGAACAACAAGTTTTGATGGAGAAATCATTGCAATAAGTGCTAATCTCAGGAATCTTCTATGCCACATCAATAAATTTAAGAATGTAGTTATATTGTCAGACTCCAAAGCAGCTATTCTATCAATAGTCTCTAAACACACACCTTCATCTCAAACAGCAGAAATAAGTAAAATGCTCTCTCAATTAATATCACTCAATAAAAGAATTGCATTCCAATGGATACCATCCCATTGTGGAATCCTGGGAAACGAGAATGCGGATGCTTTAGCAAAGAAGGGCAGCACTGCTACTTACAGACCTGTTACTAAATCTACGTATTACTCTGTGAAGAGATTTATTAAATCTACATACTTAGACCTCAACAAACAAAATTTGATAACTCAATCCCAAGGGAAAAAATGGAACTCTCTGCATCAAAATCCACAGTTAATTCCCGATTTACCACGAAAATCGTCTGTAGCTGCATTTAGGTTGGCAACAGGTCATGACTGTTTTGCCAAACACCTGCATAGAATTGGAATATATCAGTCCCCTAACTGCCCATTGTGCAACTCAAACCAAGAAATGGATTCGGAACACCTCAAAATCTGTGCTTCAGTGGCTGGTCATGATAATATCCTTGAAAAATATTGGAGTGCAAGAGGTCAAATGACTTTATTGTCAGACGCCTGGCATTAGAAAACAACAACATTTTAATGTATTGTTAAACAGGCATTTCATTATCGAAATTACGTGGGATAGAATGTCTTCAAAATATTCTAAAGAAATTCTATGCTGAAATTTCCTCATACGTCTCAGTAGTCAGTAAAGAAAAATTATACTACCTGGAATAACAGCAGTTATAACAACAAGGAATTTTAAAGATGATCTGTGTCGCGATACGTAAGAATAGGGAAGGACACTCGGAAGATGTCAAAGACATTGAAACCCAGATATTTATACAAATAAAATATATTGTCTTATTTTCTATAGTATCAATTTCATTGTAAAAATATAGGGAACAGATGCATTATAGGGGCCACCCATGACACATTATACGCAAAAAAAAGGTCAGCGGAAGTAATGGTTCCATTATCGTTTTTAGTATTCGTTATTCGATAAGCATGAAATGCTACCAAATTTAAAAAATGAATAAAAATTATTTAAATATTTTATTACTATATGTGATTTTAGTCAGTTTATATTATATTTTTGGTCCAGGGAAAATATATTTTACTGTTACTCCCGTTATTTCTATTTTGAAGTAGGCTACAAGTCAACAATATAAAACTGAGTGTTAATTTAGAAGTTGGCAACATATTTTATATCGATTATAACAACAATACATATCGATAGTAACATTCATACCATTCAACCAATAAGGAGATTGGCCCCTATAATGCATCTGTACCAGATATAATCTCTGTCTTTTCTAAAAATCGTACAATTCTCATCCAAATATGCAATTCATGTTATATTATGTTTACTAACAATTTTGAAGCTGTGGGCAATAATAAAACAACTAAAAAAATTCTTCTGCCAGCATGTGATGTTATTGGCATGTAATATTAAATACTACAAGCTATTTATCTTTACGACATTCTTCCATATTACACAACTAACGTATTTTACTTCCATAACTTTAGTATCGTGATAAGTTAGTTCTTGTTTTTGTTACAACACCGTTTACTTTTTCTTCTCCTTCTTTAAATTTTTTAATTGATTTCTCTATTCTATTCTGTCGTATATTGTGTTTCAACCTTATCTTCATTTTTAGACTTTGCGCTCTCTGCTAACGAAACTGTGTGACGTTAGATAGTAAACTGAAGTTGAAAACACATGTTGATAACGTTTGTAAGAACTACTGTTACTCATGACATGTTACCAACTGCATATTATGCCTATTTCCATTCAGTTTTAAATTACGGTGTTAGATTTTGGGGGGATTCAAGCCTTTATTTGGTAAAAATATATATATATATATATATATATATATATAAGATGTATTCAAGGACACTAAAAAGATTGCTGTAGAGATCTTTTTAGTTCTTTACAAAATATGACATTTCCTTTCTTGTTCATTTACACTAAACTGGTTTATATGAAGGAACATAAACAAGACTTTAAACGCTCTTTTTATCATAATTATGGTTCTAGAAATAAGCATGATATAAATATATCACATTTCAAATTAACTAAGATAGCAAATAACCCTAAACATTTTCGAGTTAAATTCTTGAATAATCTTCCACATACATATTTTATATAATTATTATTATCAATCATTTTCCCTAAACAGGAATTGCCTAGAAGATAAAGTATACCATTTACAAAACAAAATTTTGAATAGTACATATTATATGGATAATTTGACATGAATATAAAAAAGCAATGCAAGAAAGAGAAATAATTAATAAATTACAGTGCAATGTCTTATCCGAGGTGATTTCTTAACAATGCAACTTCTAAGTGGTTAAAAACAAAAGCTTATTATATTCAAAATAATTTCTGTTACACAAGATTTCTGCTACTGAATTTCTTTCGAAAAAAAAAAAAAAAAAAAGTAATATTTTTATGTATATTTTAACAATGCTTATTTCTTATCCATGTATCTGATTAATGACAGAAAAATATTATCTTAACTCACCTTATCTGTCTTACTTGTAGTAAGATTATTCAACGAATAAAATTAAATAATTTGCAAAACCGAATTACTTACGTAAATGATAATAATCATTGTAAAACACAGCAATAAGACATTCTTATGTTTCCTTGTTATGAAGTTCAAGAACAAACTGCTATCTGTCACGGCATACTGAATACTATTGCCAACTACTCAGAGCGGAAATACGAAACAACAATACTTAACCTCAAAAGTAAAACAAGCTGAAATGTTACATTAACAGAATAAAAACACGAAAGTTTTTACACAGATTTATTTATTACTTGAAATTACAGTTACTGAAAACGCAATTTTCAAAGTTAAATTTTATTTGAATTTAAATCAGATAAGACGCTTCCTTATCAAGAAACACAACTGTGATTGGTTGATTTTAAGGCGGTTTTGGTACGTTATTGGCCAATATCGAAAATTCATCCTATAAGTTGAACAGTCTCATAAAATAATAATTTATTCTGAAATTATTATTACCTAATAATTGTAATTCTGAATTATTTAAAGCTCTCTTCTTTGTAGTTTTGTTATATTTCTATTCCTACAGTTCACTTACTTGTCGCTTGTTTCTTATTACATGTTGGGATAATTTTATAGCTGTAGATCTGGTTCTTTTGCATTACATTGAAATTTAATTTCCTATTTTTGTAATCATGTTTTATGAAATCTGTTTTCTTTCTTCTATCTGAGTTTCAAACCGCCATTAATACGTAATGATGCTGTGTGCTTGTTGGACTTACATCAAAGGAAGTCCAGAGCAGCTCGTTGTAAATTTTCCCAGTCTTCTTCTTCAATGTTTGTGTTGTCTCGGTGTAAGTTCATTTCTTAATCTGTTCCGCTGAAATGTTCTCAAAACCATTTCTTCATAAAAAAAATAAATACCGACCTCTCTCTTTTGTTCCATTGGTTCGTTAAAATGATTGACCTACATTTTCTTTTCAGATTACTTCTAATAATGGCCACCAACAGTGTCACTATTTTATCATTTCTAAGATATGCTTTCAGGTTGTGTTTAATGATTTTGTCAACAGTAATCTCACTAGAGGTTTTGATTTATCTAGAGAAAATCAAAACTCGAGTGGGATTTAATTGACTATTACACGATTAGAAGAAACTATATAAAGATAAGAAGTAACGAAGTACTCCAATACAATAAAATATTAATTGACTTACGAAAATACAACTGTCTTCAATGTATTATTGTACCATCTCAACATTACAAATATTACGCTAGATGCATGCTAGATGGCAGTAGTGTGTTATGATTAGCTGTTATCTTGCTATCAGCTGTGCCAACTATGGAATCTTCATTGAACTCTGTAGATGATTACTAGCAATGCCTTCTCGATCTAGATCAATATGGCAGTATTACTAGTCAAGAAGGCTTTGTTGATCCAGTTTCATTTTTATTAAAACAGTTGCATTCCACTTCAGTTATCAGTTATCCGAATCCCAGTAATCAACTTCACTTGAGAGATGATTTTCAATAAATCTTGATATTAAACAATCTCTGATACGTGACTATCCATAATATCATATAGCAGAAGCTATAACATAACCTAACTAATATATACAAGTGTTAGAAAAGTTTTAATTAAGGACGATTACATAAAAAATAAACGTGAATAATTTTAAAAGGAATAATTATTGAATGTACAATTTTCAAATTTGAATGTTTTAGTGGTTGGTGGTTCAGTTGATGTTATATTGGACGTGTGCGTAAAAGAAGTGAACTCGTTGATGTACATGGTGTATTCCTCAACTTATTCAGGATTTCCGAATAGTGCTCTTCATTTATTTGTAAATAGGATTTCAGGGAAGATGCATAGCTATGACCAGTGACCTTTATTAATTCTTGTTCCTGAATGCCAATGCGAGTCATATTTGAAACTGCTGTGCATCGACTGGAGTGGTTTGTAATTTTCTGTTTTTTTTTCTCCTTTTTTTTTTTTTTTTTTTTTTTGACGTCCAGACAAACAAAGAAACAAATGCTAGGGACGCGATAAAATTAAACAAATGCTAGGGACGCGATAAAATTGTGCGATAAGCAGCTATGATTGGTTGAAATACATCCTTTCGTACCGTTTTATTGGTCAAAAGTAGTGTGACGTAGTGAAAGTGTAATAGTCACCCAAATCTCCCATACGTGATCATGTAAATTTATTACGTCTTGTGTGTGAAGAAAGTGTTTGTGGTTTGTAGTGTATATTATTCTAAAATATTAATTACAGATCTGCCATTATTGTTAAAATTTGTCTTATCTTTAGTCATATCCTACATTAACTATAGAGACAGTGAAGAATCCTGTAATTTTTTAAATAATAATAGCAATTTATTTAATACTTTACACTTGAGCTACATTAGGCATTGCAGCCCGAAAGAGCAGAAGCTCGTGCTCGGGCGCAGTTCAGATCAGTTATACAAAATATATCACAAAATTAAGAGAGTTCATTGAGCACAATAACATTAATAAATGGTAAAATAATACAGCATGTAATAATAGGGTCTATATACAAATAGAAAGTACAAAAGTACGTAAATATTAGGGTATCAATTTTTAACTCAATTAGCTTAAACAATTAAATAATTAATCTGATTTGTTTCTTAAATCTATGTGAGTTAAGTGTACTTAGCTCAGGGTAAGCTCTAATTAATTCATTATATATTTTGGGTCAAAAACTTCTGTTGTGTTTTAATCCGGCAGTTGTGTGCCATTTCGGAATATTTAGAAAGAAACTGTAGTTTTGTCTCGTATGGTATTCGTGAGGATCAAATTTAAATTTATTGTAGTTTTTATGGAAGTAAATCAGCAATGTTTGTTTATAAATTTGTTCTAGAAAATTATTGTGTTAGTTTGGTTAGGTTAGGTAACGGTGACTAGGAGCGGATTAGAGACGACCCTTTGCACATCGGTCATACTGAGGCGTATTGTGCACCCCAAATGTATGAGATATCGCGATCTGCGTTGAAAAATAGATCTTTCTACACAGACCTGACAAGAGAAGGCAGTGGTTACTCGTGGTTGAGAGCCTGAATTAGAGTTTGGACAAAGTAGTTAGGGCGCTGTGTGATTCGTGGAATTAGGAAGGTATTGTGCGCTTCGAACTCCTCCCAAATGTTGGCTCCGTTGACACCGAACTGCACTCCGGACAGCTGGATCGCTACAGAAGCGCTGCTATCAGATTTCGACAGGAAACGTGCAAGCTCCCCTGCAGCAGGAAAGATTGATCCAAGTATTAATGCAGGAATTAAATGGGATCGAAGTGCTGTTCATTCACATGTTGCACAGTACAGTCTGTTCTCCTTGTAATGACATTTCCATAAGAAAGACTGTTCAAATATTTTAATAAACCAGCTATTTAAAATACTTGAATAAATCGGTGCCGTCTATTAAGAGCTTTCTATTATCAACTCGAAGAAATTCTGTTGTAAAAAAATGTATTTTAGGCCAAAGCAATTGAAAATATTCTATTTTTCTTTTCTCAGAAACGTCTGGTTTTTTTTTTTTTACTACGACTATTACACTTTTACTACGTCACACTACTTTTGACCAATAAAACGGTACGAAAGGACGTCTTTCAACCAATCATGGCTGCTTATCGTACAATTTTATCGCGTCCCTAGCATTTGTTTAATTTTATGGCGTCCCTAGCATTTGTTTATTTTGATCACTACCCTAGCATTTGTTTCTTTATTTGCCAACATTTCAAACTGCACTGGTCTGGATGTCAAAAAACAGAAAATTACAAACCACTCCAGTCGATGCACAGCACTTTCAAATATGACTCACATTGACATTCAAGAACAAGAATTAATAAAGATCACTGGTCATAGCTATGCATCTTCCCTGAAACCCTATTTACAAATATATGAAGAGCACCATTCGGAAATCCTGAATAAGTTGAGGGATACACCATATACATCAACGAGTTCGCTTCTTTTACGCACACGTCCAATATAACATAAACTAAACCACCAACCACTAAAACATTCAAATTTGAAAATTGTACCTACTTTCAATAATTGTTTCTTTCAAAATTATTCATGTTTATTTTTTATTTCATCATCGTTAATTAAAACTTTTCTTGTTTATTTCATCATCCCTAATTAAAACTTTTCTAACACTTGTTTATATTATTTAGGTTATGTTTGTTATAGCTTCTGCTATATGATATTATGGATAGTCACGTATCAGACATTGTTTAATACTAAGATTTATTGAAAATCATCTGTCAAGTGACGTTGATTACTGGGATCCGGATGACTGAAGTGGAATGCGATTGTTTTAATAAAAATGAAGCTGAATCAACAAAGCCTTCTTGACTAGTAACCGTCCACAGAATTCAATGAAGATTCCATAGTTGGCACAACTGACAACAAGATAACAGCTAATCATAACACACTACAGTGTGGGGGACTGCAAATAAGACTCACATGCATCGCCTACAAGTTCTCCAGAACAAGTTCCTGCGTACTGCAACAAATGCCCCCTGGTTTGTAAGAAATCAGCAACTGCGTCAAGAATTGGGAATTCTTCCACTAGAACTGTAGGTACATCCATTCAATGTCAAAATCTTTCTTCAACAAACTTCCTGGTGTTCCTGGAACTGTGACATATAACATTGGAGCAAGATCTTGTCAGCCATCTAGACTTAAAAGGAAACTCCCTCAAGACAGCCTTCTTAGTGATACTGACGACTCTTCATAATTTAATACAGAAAATCATCATATTTTTATTCACATAATTCACAATTAATTAGAGGAGCCTTTAGAGCCAACCTCAGCATGATATTCTGCATGTGATATTCCATAATTTAACAGTGGTCTGTATAGCAAGTTTGCTGGTCGACCAATATTAAACATAAAAAAACACACACTACTGCCATCTAGCGTAATATTTGTAATGTTGAGATGCTACAATAATATATTTGAAGACAGTTTTGTATTTTCGTAAGTCAATTAATATTTTATTGTATTGAGGTACTTCGTTACTTCTAATCTTTATATACTTTCTTCTAATCGTGTAATAGTCAATTAAATCCCACTCGAGTTTTGATTTTCTCTAGATAAATTAAAACCTCTAGTGAGATTACTGTTGAAAAAAAATAAAAATATTGGAATAAATATTTATTAAGCTGAACAAATAATTTAGGCTTGATTTTGAACCAGTTTAATTGTAAAATTAGGCCTACTAATGACTATGTAGAATTTAATTAATCCATAGTTGTCTGTCCAAAAGCTGGTCTTTCACTGCAACGCCAGCATTCTGCAATATTTTCTATTTCCTGCCTTCCCCTTAGTCTCCGCATATGATCCATATATCTTAACGTCGTTCATCATCTGATATCTTCTTCTGTCCCGAACTCTTCTCTCGTTCACCATTCCTTCCAGTGCATCCTTCAGTAGGCTGTTTCTTCTCAGCCAGTGACACAACCAATTCCTTTTCCTCGTTCTGATCAGTTTCAGCATCATTCTTTCTTCACCCACTGTTTCGAACACAGCTTCGTTTCTTATTCTGTCTCTCCATTTCACATACTCTATTCTTCTCCATGTCCACATTTCAGATGCTTGTAGTCTCTTCGCTTCACTTAGTCGTAATGTTAATGTTTTTGCTCCATACGATGCCACTTACTTACTTACTTACTTATGGCTTTTAAGGAACCCGGAGGTTCATTGCCGCCCTCACATAAGCCCGCCATCGGTCCCTATCCTGAGCAAGATTAATCCATTCCCTACCATCATATCCCACCTCCCTCAAATCCATTTTAATATTATTCTCCCATCTATGTCTCGGTCTCCCCAAAGGTCTCTTTCCCTCCGGCCTCCCAACTAATACTCTATATGCATTTCTGGATTCGCCCATACTTGCTACATGCCCTGCCCATCTCAAACGTCTGGATTTAATGTTCCTAATTATGTCAAGTGAAGAATACAATTCGTGCAGTTCTGTGTTGTGTAACTTTCTCCATTCTCCTGAAAGCTTTGCTGTGCTCGTGCCAGAGAATCACTCCCATTCCGAGGCTTATTTGAAGGATTCGTAACAAGCTGTTTTTTACTGTGATGGGTTGTTAGCCTTTCGCCCAACCCCCAAGCTGGAGGACCACCCCTCATCGGCTGTCCCCGACTGCTTATTCAATATATTCGCAGCTACCCTCCATATCTGGAGGCCGTCTCCTCGATCCGCAACCTGAGGACGCGCCATGCCGTGGTGATAGGGACCCACCATACATGGATCTCGTTTTTATATCTATATTTATCTCTTTTTCAATTTTTTTTTTCATTTTCATGGCACAAATGACTATAACTTTGTATTCTCTATTGTAATTGGCGCTTTGCTCTCTTGTAGTCAATAAATAAATAAACACCAACTTGATTTTTCAGACAATATCACGACTTATTTTCTCAATGGGAATTACAAAAAACCTTATGATATGCAGCTTTAATAACAGACATTAGTATAAAGTCGCACTACCCTTTGGTAGAAAATAAATTGATCCTCTATATTTACTGACGATGGAAGGGAAATCAGTGATCCATTCTCCTGCTATTTGCTCTGGTTGGACGGTGCAAAGTATACAAACAGCATTTGTTGACTGAATGGCGTCACACTCAACTTCCCAACTTGAAACAGAACTGTTCGTTTGTTGCCTTTTTCCTGCCATTTGAACTTTTATAAAATAGGCAGTATCTGTGTTTATAGCAACAGCGATGCCCATATTAAACCTCAACTGTCCTAATCTTTTGTCAAATCGAAGCAAAATTTATCCTCTGCGATCCTGTGGTTACCATGGCAACTTTCGAAGGCGATGGATTTCGAAGGGCAATATAAATGTTTAGCATATCTTCCTCCGGGAGGGAAGTAAAGCTTCGGGGATCCCTTGTCGTAGATTTACGGCACATAAAAGAAACCGGCCCCTGAGAGAGAGCTACTGGCATAATTTGTCGGCTATTTTTGGCCCACATAAAATTTCCACAGTCAATTAGCTGTCACTTGAAAGCATTTTTAAATAAACCTTCACTGATACTGTAATGATTTTTATCCACTTTGATTTTGTAATGTGGAATTTACATCACTAATAAAATGCTGTAAATATTCATTACGCAACTAATTAGTTAATGATACTGCTGTTACCTAACTGGTTCGTAATGTGAACCACACATCAACATTAAGTGAATTGGAATTGATTTTATTTATTACATTAAATTTTTTATTTATTTATTTATTTACTTTTTTATTTATTTCTTTACTTACTTATTTATTTACTTATTTATTCATTGATTTATTTATTTATTTATTTATTTATTATTTATTTATTTATTTACTTATTTATTTATTTATTTACTTATTTATTTATGTATTTACGTTTTTATTTATTTATTTATTTACTTACTTATTTATTTATTTACTTATTTATATACTTATTTATTTATTTAATTTACTTTTTTATTTATTTATATTTTTATTTATTTATTTATTTATTTATTTATTTACTTACTTACTTATTTATTTATTCATTCATTGATTTATTTATTATTTATTTATTTATTTAAATATGCAGAATACAGAATATAATTACAACTATAGAAATAGAAATATAATACAATCAATATAAAAAAGGAGATACAGTATTTAGTATGTATATTTAATATTTATTTTTATTACTCACATGCACGTAATCCATCATATTTTATTTGTTGACCTATCGTCCACCAGGTGGTTCTGACTATCGTATTTACATTCTCATATTACAAAACATGATATGAGTCAACGACAGACACTTTCATACCATTCCAAGAGTCAATGACAGTACATTGTGGTAAATCATTTTAAAATGTGAATAAATGTAAATAATATTATTTTTTTTTTAATATTGTTTATTATAAATTACAGTCTGTTATCAAAGCAATATAGAGCTACAGTTGATAAATATTATTTTCAAGATCTGTTTTTGTAGGTTTTCCGTTATTTCTTCACTGTTTTTGTTTGTTGTTTGTATTAATCTACTTGTCAACAACAGACCCTGAATATCTCCTGTATTTGCCCGTTTGCTGTGTATTACCTCCTTTGTTCTTATTTGATTTTGTTTTCCGTTCTTATTTTGTCACGTTTCGTTTTCCGAGAATGGTTCCGAGTTCACTCATATCAGGTTTTACAGTAATCCCTTCTTTCTGTTGATGCCTGCTTCCACAGCCCTCTCTAGTCATGGCCCGGCCCATACTATGTGGCAACGTCGGACAACACGTTAGTTGCCGTTCTATCCTGTTGCGTAACTGTTGAATGCGGGAAAAGCAGTAGGCTACATTGTTTTTCTGTTTCCTGAATCTTTGGTGAGTTCACTAAACATATAATCATCCTATTATTGTCAGTTATGACACAATGTTTTGCAATCCACATACATGTATTTGTTATAAGATATCTTCACACATTGTATTTCTGCTGAACCTGGCCCTGTAAGTTGTTTAACCACAACAAGTCTTATCACTTATCTTACTTAATGGCTTTTAAGGAACCCGGAGGTTCATTGCCGCCCTCACATAAGCTCGCCATCGGTCCCTATCCTGAGCAAGATTAATCCAGTCTCTACCACCATATCCCACCTCCCTCAAATCCATTTTAATATTATCCTCCCATCTACGTCTCGGCCTCCCTAAAGGTCTTTGTCCCGCCGGCCTCCCAACTAACACTCTATATGCATTTCTGGATTCGCCCATACGTGCTACATGCCCTGCCCATTTCAAACGTCTGCATTTCATGTTCCTAATTATGTCAGGTGAAGAATACAATGCGTGCAGTTCTGTGTTATGTAACTTTCTCCATTTTCCTGTAACTTCATCCCTCTTAGCCCCAAATATTTTCCTAAGCACCTTATTCTCAAACACCCTTAACCTATGTTCCCCTCTCAAAGTAAGAGTCCAAGTTTCACAACCATACAGAACAACCGGTAATATAAGTGTTTTATAAATTCTAACTTTCAGATTTTTTGACACCAGACTGGATGATAAAAGCTTCTCAACCGAATAATAACAGGCATTTCCCATATTTATTCTGTGTTTAATTTCCTCCCGAGTATCATTTATATTTGTTACTGTTGCTCCAAGATATTTGAACTTCTCTACCTCTTCAAAAGATAAATTTCCAATTTTTATATTTCCATTTCGTACACGAGACATAATCATATACTTAGTCTTTTCTGGATTTACTTCCAAACCTATCTCTTTACTTGCTTCTTCTCACTTATCACCTTTTCAAAATTACCAAAATGCAGCACTAATTAAAAAAGTTATCGGTACAGTACTTTTTGCGAGATGATCAGTTTTATTTGCAGCAATCCCAAACAATCGTCCATTTTCGTAGTCTACTTAAATTTAATCTACTTGAATCTTCACAATTTTTTCACTCTGTGAATACTGCCCAACATGTTTCAAGAACTGTCTGTTCTCAGATATTGAAGAAGGGGCTACTTTAAACAACGAGGAAAGTTTTCTTTGATAGGCTTTCGAGGGTAATGACAAGATGTTCAGTCTAATCATATCGTAACACTTGACATTCTGGATATAAATTAAAAATGAGTTTATAATTACTGAGGATACATCGTACTGTCGCCCTGAGTGGCGCAGTCGGTATAGTACTGGTCTACGGACGAATTCTTTTATGACAAAATTCGATATTTAGCACTATCCATTAACTATATATTTATTTTGAATTGTTACCTGTTCCTAATTCCTGTTTCAATCACGTGATGTTAACATAAAGCATAAAACTTATGGACGAAGTTTCTTGCAATGAGAAAGGTCGACATTTAGCACTATCGATTAACTATAGATTTTATATGAACTTTTACGTGTTCTTACTTCCTTTTTCAATCACGTGATGAATACAAGCCAATTAAACCAATGGACGAAGCGTCGTGTTAGGACAAAGGTCGATATAAGCACTATCGATTGATTATATACTACATATAACTTTTTAAGTGTTCCTAATTCCTGTTTCAATCACATGATGTTACCACAATCCATACAAACTTATGGATAAAATCTATTGTTATGACAAAGGTAGATATTTTAGCACAGTCGATTAACTAGAGGTTTTATATCAACTTTTTCGTGTTCTTTATGCCTGTTTCAATGATGTGATGTTAGCACAAGCCAAACAAACTTATGGAGGAAATCTGTTGTTATGACAGAGGTCGATGTTTTGCACTATGGGGAAGGAATTTTCTCATAAAATTTCAGCCGTTGTATGGAACCGGTGTCCACCTAGCATCGTGATGAATATGGAGAGGTACGGCAAACAGCGAAATCTCGTTTCGTAAACCAGCTATAACAGGTAGAGGGATCATCGTGCTCTCCAGAGTTTATCCTCGTACCGTTTGGATGATCGTTCACCTCTGCTAAGACATATGGACGTGAAGCCAGCAGTCGGCTGGTAGACATTGGTCCTTCATGGGCTGTCGTGCGACGTATGTCATTTAATTTAACTTACTGGTAACTGTGTGATATTGACCTTCCGATCTTGGGAATTCTTTCTTGGGTCAGGACGTTGGATTCCATTTCAAGTGTGGAAATGTCTGGCACCAAAGACGTCTATAATATCTATATAAAACAAGCATTTACGTCGACAAATTACAGCGAACTGTGTGCCCCGAAAAGAAACTGTTAGAAACTCTTTTAAGATTTATGGCGAAATTGTGGTCGGGAAGGTTTTGAAATTAAACATTAATTTTTCAACGCTCTTTCTTACTGGAAACTTGTGGAAGTTGCTTCGTCGTACATTATGACAAATCACATTTAGTTTTGTCGTCTCGCGAAGTTCACCTTCTCCGTCTGAAGGAAAAAGTATCACTGGTGCTGAGGGAATAGGACCAGCCAGATCATCCAGTGCAACCACGCGTCCGACCTTCCACGCATCAAACATATAGAGCTGTGTACAGTCCGCTGCTACGCACAATTGTGCACCCATTATATTACTCCATCTAGTTCTTTATATTCTACACAGCCTAAATGTCTATTGTCGTTGGTAATGGCATAAGAGCTCATCTTTTCGATATTCGCTAGTGAATTATCTGTAGTAATCTCAGACCTCGAGTGACATTTATTAGGATTATTACGTGAATAAAATAAAAATGTAAATAATATATCCCTAAAATTCGATCACAAAATGTTAATAATTGTATATTAACGAATACTTAACCTATTCAGACATTGTGAAGTTGAAATACTCGTAGATGAATATCGATTACTGCAATAAAGAAATTCGATGTTATTATTCAGTAATGCCAATTGCGAAAAGCGAAATACAGGTTTAACAATGTTAATTACATGTACTGCACTTTTCTCTTATTATTATAACATAAATACATTTATGCTCGACCATGCCGAAATGTAGTAATTATACACCTGGTAGCAGACCTTTAATGCATGTCATTAAAGTACACCTACTCATTAAAGGTCAGGTCTTTCAGCCAATGACGACTCAGGTTACAACTGTTCAGCCAATGACAGGTCAGCTTTCTACCGTTATAAAACCGCAAGTATCGATTATTCTCGGATATGCAATCGGAAGAGAATTAGCGAAAAGTCACGGAGGCTGGAAATCCAATACTGTCGCAGAAGGTTATGTTCTGTTACTATAATAATTAGCGTTAATTGTAAATAATATTCAAATAAATTCAATTTGTCATCTCGTTTTTCAATTCTAAATCAATTTTCAGGTTATACCAGAGTAATGTTCATCTCATTCTGTGCCAAGGTCAATGGAATTCGGCCTCGGAAAAAATCAATAGTTTCGCGTCTGCGCACATCTCACAATTCAGGTCAGTTCGCACATAACCATAATCTTGAATACTTTCAAGTTAGAAATATGATCGAGCATAAAAAGTCGTATGAAACTTGCCTATAATGGTAATTAAAACGCTCGTATGAAAATTATGAAACGAGCGCAAGCGAGTTTCATAAACAATCATACTTGCGTCTTAATTACTACCATTATAGGCTCGTTGCATAATGTACTATTTCATTATCTGCTGAAATCATAATTTAATTTAACAGTACAGTGGGGACAGTTTTATACCAATGCTTATGTATTCACAGCGAGACATGTTGCTACACAGTGAAGCCATCTCTGTATAGATAGGCCTAATTAAAACACGAATTTTATTACCCCATACGGAAGGCAAGACCTTATTATTACTATGCAAGGTCTTTGGGTTTGATATGCGATGATGTTACATCAATTTGAACATCTGACTTTCTATTAATTGTTTAATTTCATTCACAAAATACAAATTTTATAGGCTACTTATAGGTTATGTTACCTGTGGGAGCAGGACCAATGTCAGCTGTGCCTTATTTTGACCGGAACAATTAGTGCTACACGAAAGCATTTTTTATAGCTCGACAAACGCATTCTCGCTGTAGTGTGTAACGGAACTAAAGCTGCATCTACACAGTGCAATATTCCAATCGCGTATGCGTGCAATCTGGGAAGAATATTGAAAGAATCAAGTTTAAAAGGTACGTTCAATTAAGATACATGAAGATTTTGTGTCTACATGGTGCGCAGTTTTGAACGTCGTCTTCATTGCGTAAATATATTAATTAATATTAAATATCAATCTTACATTCATTGCTTTAAAGTTGAAAGAAAAGTATAACCGTGTAGTTGCATCTTAATGTATTCATGATCATCAATTTACGGGGAAACAGTTGGCGACAACGACTAAACAAAAGAACGTCCATGCGATAAATTGACAGCGATAAATCTAGCTGCAAAAATTATCGCAAAGTGTGACTGTGATTGGTTGGAATTCAAAATGTCATTACACTTCATTGGTAGAAAATGGAATGACGTCATATAAACGAAATAGTCCAAAGAGATGAGAATTTGCATAACATTTGAGCCTTCTACACAACACCATGAAACTCCCAATATCTATCCATAGTTCGTAAGTTTCGGAACACCGAAAAGACAGATTAATTTAAATAAAGAATTAAGCTTGCCTTCTCGCTTATCAGTTCCAGGAAAGTAAACCGGAATGAAACTTGCAGGTTAATTATGTAAATGTAGGTATAAGTTATCAAGAGATATAACTTACAGTAGCAATACCTACATACAACAAAAGAAATGGTAAATTGAGAAAAGACGATAAAACTAGTTTGCAAGACACTTCGTATAGGCTCTCCAGTAAAAACAATTTTTGCAGTATTACGAAATACTTGATAGCTGGGACGAATTTATGTGTTAGAAATGACTAGCATGACGTGTCCTGTTTATTGTCATGATAAAGTAAATTACCTGGTAGGCCTAATTCAAATTCAAATTTATTTACAATTTACATTTGAAATGAGTTCATATGTATGGATACCCGAAATGAGCATATGTTCGTGCTCGGGTACAGTCCAGTAGTCTACATAAATTTTACAGGGATCAAATAATAATGTTGATGTTAGAAATAATAATAATAATAATAATAATAATAATAATAATAATAATAATAATAATAATAATAATAGCATAATCGTGACAGAAATGATACAAAGATTGTAATACAAAATAATCCATTAATAATAATAATAATAATAATAATAATAATAATAATAATAGCATAATCGTGACAGAAATGATACAAAGATTGTAATACAAAATAATTCATTAATAATAATAATAATAATAATAATAATAATAATAATAATAATAATAATAGTGATAAAACAAAAATATTTACAATAATAAAATAAATACAAAGACGTATAAAATAAAATATAAAACCACTAGCGAGAGTTAACACAACTTAAATAAGCATATAATAACCGGAAAAAATGACGAACTCGAAAATCAACAGAAAAGTTTGTAATTGTTGTTATGACGTGTTTCGTAACTCTGTGTAGCTTGACTCACATTTCAGATGCATTTGCTTTACTTATTTCTTTCTATCTTTCTTTCATGCTTTCTTCCTGTCTGTCTCTGTCACACACTACTTTATTTCTGCCTTCTCATTAACACTGACGTACCCCGTCGGACAGTTTTGAAATAGTTGTAATAATTCCTCAATTCACAAATGGTCTTACTAATGAACAGTGTATAGGCTAGTATTTACACGAAACGTATACAGAATTGGGACAGAAAACGTTACTAATAAACCATGCATAAGCGATGGATGTATGAACAGGCTGTAACTATACATGGGAATTGCTTTGCAGTAGTTATATACACGAAAAACCCTTGTTTAAGTATTGTATATAGAGAAAAAAATGGCCACACCGCTAACAGCTGTTCGTATCGATTGTCATTTTATGATGATGGTTGCCTTGTAACCACAGACGAACAAACCAAAGAGCATAGAATAATTAGAATAACGTTGCTGTAGCTGTACTCTTTGACCAAAACATAGCGTGGTAATCGATCAGGCCCAGTTGTACTATCGATACTTAGCGAGGCTAGTGTAAGTATAACGCAGTTAAACGTCTGTATAAGAGTTTTATTAGCAAGACCGCAATTCTTTTCTTCTCGCTTTTGCTCCTTCTTAGAGATGTTAATAGCCTCTATTATTCCAACAAGAATATTTTATTTGACCAGGTTAAATCTCTTCTCTTCTCTTCTCTTCTCTTCTCTTCTCTTCTCTTCTCTTCTCTTCTCTTCTCTTCTCTTCTCTTCTCTTCTCTTCTCTTCTCTTCTCTTCTCTTCTCTTCTCTTCTCTTCTCTATTTTAATTATGTAATTACTTTATATTTATTTCTAACGGGTGCAGCGGAGCGCACGGGTACGGCTAGTTATGAAATATAATTTCAATTTTTAGACGCGCGGACGAGAGCAGAATAACTTGAGACCGAAGTATCAGGAGTTCTGTCATTAATCTGCCCGTCATCGATTCTCCCGCCTCCTCTTGTTTGTCCAGAGGAGTTCCGTGTCAGCATTGCATTCATAAGCCGTCGCGTAGGCGGGAAGCTGCGTCTCGGAGTGTACGTGGGATCACATGTCTCAACATGAATCTATTTTTCCCGGGGTTACATTTCCCGTCTGAGTTGGACTTGGTTTTTTTTTCCTTCACCTCTTCCGTTTTCCTGTCAGATCGCACTTCCGAGCAAGAAAAGGCACGAGAGCTGCAATCACGAACTGGCAGAGGAACCGAAAGGGTGTTCCGAAATTCATGTCCTCTCAATTCTGGGAGCATTATAGATAAAATTTCAGATGATAGTGGTGATGACAATGTAGAGCATGGATGGGCATCGTGCCTCACTTGAGAAATAATGCCTCACTGACCTTCATACAGCTTATCGCTCTGAGTGACATCATCTTCACAGTCCCCGTTCCTCCCTCACGCAACTCCTAGGCGTGGGCAGGTTCTATATCAGTTTCATAAGCAATATCAGTGGTGGCATAATGGCATTATCAAAGTAGTGTGTACGCGTTAGAAAACGATTATTTCATGAGAAATGGGAGGAAGAGTTTTTTTGCTGTTCAGAAGGCGAGAACATACGATGTATGTTATGCTCGAAAATCCTATTAGGCATTAATAAATTTAATATACAACGACATTACTCCTTATGTCATAAAGAATATGCTGAATTAGAAGGTAAGACAAATTAAATGTTATTTTTTCGTACTATTCCGAAGAAAATTTACGATCTTAACATTTGCATAATATACTAAATACGACATTATACCTTAAACACGCTGCATTAAAATGTAGCCTACGAGGAATTAAATGTTGTTTGTACGCATTATTTCCAAAAGAAGTTTATAAAAAAAATATCAAATGTGCGTAGAAACGAATTATGATTTTCTGAAATTATTTTAGGTCTAGAACCTGTAAATCCATTAAGTAATCTTGATAAACGCGAGAATATTCAAGAAAATAAACGTAGACAACGTGATGGAATATCATTGGCTAGTTACGCAATTTCTCGCCTGTGATTTAAATCAATTCAATGATGGAGAAACAGTAAAGAGGTTTATGATTAAAGCTGCCGAATTAATTTGTCAAATTGAATAACAGTTTTCGAGTCTCTCACGTTAACCAAGCGCTTTCCTAATAATTCGCCACTGACCGCCTTAGCGATTACGATAAGGTGACGCAGGTCACAGCAGTTTATATTTCCCATCCTACTCTGCAGTCTCCTCTCCTAGTAAACAAACTATTTCAAATCGAGTGCCTCATGTAACCGAAAATTGTGCCCATGTATGACGTAGAGATTGAAGAGGAATTTTGTGACAAGAATCAGGAATGCAAGCCGGATGAATTTGCAGCTCAAGGAGAAAAAGTAATCGAAGAAAAATAAGAGAAGCTGAGGGTAATTATAGGAAGAAAGCAAATGAAGGAAAAAGGAATGAAGAAAGAAAACAGTACCACTATGTAGTACATATCAAACATCGTGTTTGCTGGTAGGTGGCTGTCGCTTGCAGAAATATTTGTTCACCGCTGTCAAGTAAACGTTAGCTTGTCTGATCGTGAACGAGCGGGTCGGATTCAAATTCTGGTTGTGACAAGTTACTTGATTGAGGTCTTCCTTCAGCTCATTAAGAGCAAATGCTGGGTAACTTTAGGCTCTCATTTCGCCGGGATATCACCTTCATTACTTAGAGACTAGAGAGCCATAGCAGTTGATAAAGAATCGGAGAATAAACCAATAAACCGAGATTCATAAAAATTCGTTGACTTTCAATGATTTTCATGCCAATAGAAGTTAGAAACAGAAAACAAACGAAATAAATAAAATTAAAAAAGGAATACAAATTATACTCTGTAATATTTTCTTGTAGTTTCCTACCCTGCACTTACCGTAGAAGTGGGTAAAGTCAATCAGTGGGTGTAAAATCGATCATTTGCGATTTTTATTGAAAATTATATATTTTCTGAGTTACTTGTTAAAATTTTGTTATGCTGACTTCATTGTCTGACTTTGCAAATGTAAGCAAGAGGGACAACAAAAAGCCTGCGAATGCCAACAATGGGAACACTGTGTAATTACCGTTGAAGTGAAAATTGTTATTTTCAACTTTTTCTCTTAAATGGAAACAAAGTCTTACAAACTCTAAATTATAGTCAACAGTGAAAGGAGACAGGAAGTATACGTAAGTACTTTTCGTTGAGATTTTATCCTGAAATAATAGTTTTGCAGTTCGTAAATGTTAGTATTGAAACTTATTATTTTAAGAAAACTTGTACCTTTGTAGGGTTAAGTCGATCATGCCATCGACCTATTCGAAGCAGATAGGACCAGCAGGAAGAATGAATTGTTCACCGAAATACCTCCAACTAACACTTATAAACAGAAAAGTGTCATAGTATAGCTTATATTGATGGGATAGTGGGGAAAGAGGAACACGAAATTACGGTGAATTTCTTGCGTAAGAAAGGCACTGCCAAAGGAACATATTTTGTACACCCCTCTGTACCTGACTATGGGAACAACGTAGTTTCTAAAGTGACATGAGGAGGGAAAGATTTCAAATAACATCTGATATAAACCTAAGCAATGTTGAATTGCATTTTAGATTATAATTGAAGGGTGGTATTTCTATGTAGATTTTGAATTCTTAAATCTTTGTTTGTTTGTATGCAAAGTATTAAAATGTGTTTTCATGTTTTATAAGTTGGCAATCATAGTCATGATTGTACAGTGGAGACCTATAGGCCTAATTGTATCGAATAGTATGATCACAGTAACAAAGGATACACTATATAATGCTATAGGCATATATTAGAGATTATTATTGTTTTTACACCCCTCATAACAAATAAAATATATGTGATACACTTAATTTGTTTTTTAAAAACATAAACAGTGATCGACTTTACTCCGCAATATTTTAAAATCGATCTTAAACTAAAAATTCAATGGCGATCGACTTTACCCTATTTAAGCAGGTAACTTCGATCACAAGTCAAATAAAAAAACAGTTTTTTATAGATTGTAATTCAATTCTTGTAACGTGCCTTCATAAGTGTAGGATATGACTACAAAATGATATTTTCTGAGGAACTTCGCTCCATTGCATAACCTCAATATCATTAAAAAATTGCAAAATTTTGATCGACTTTACCCTCTTCTACGGTATACGAACACTTAACATACACTCACACTAGTACAGGACATAACTCTTCACAGATACATATCATGCATAACGTGGCCCGCCGAAGTGGTGTGCAACTTGAAAATAGGTCATAGTCTAGCCATCTATCCGCAATATGCGGAACCCGAATCACGCAAAGTGAAGTGGGTAGGCATTAGACCCAAACACAAACACATTTTCTTGTAGTTAGATTTACATGTATGATTTTGTGTTTTCTGTAAATTTATTCCCATGTAAATCAAAATTAGGTACAAACAAATAAAACTAGAAGAAAATAAATAAGAATTATATCCCGAAACAAATACACATCTCTAAAAATAACCTTTTCTTCTATTACATCATTTTTACGTATGAATAGCAATACAGTACTATGCAATGACAATAGCTTTATAGAGTTAATAAGCATATCTCTTAATGTAATGCAATTTTCTTTCCATAATAAGTGTTCAGAGAAGTCAGTTTTTAAACACACGATCGGAACGCTCTCTAGTTTGTAACAGTTCTCGAAAAGCGTGCTGCTCAAGACAAGCAGAACAAATCAGATCCGGCCTTCTGCGCCCTGCATAAGAATGGCTAGTGTTCGGTGCCTTCTATTGTAGACACGACTTCATCTCCTTGAGATGTGGATTCTAGTGACCTCTCTGTATCTCACGTAAAAATCTTACAACTCAAGCCATTCGCAATAATTCCGGGAAGGATTATGTTAACATTACATCAGTAGCTCACTCAGCTAACGAGTTCCTACCAAAAGAACAAGAGATCGATTCTTGAAAGACTCTGCGTGGTCTCTGTTCCGGACAATTGGCCACAGAAAATTGGTAACTGGGACAATTCGTCACAGATAGAAAATTCGCCACAAATAGACAATTTGTTTAAATCTGAATGAGTGGCAAATATGATAAGTTTCAGGTTGTCCTCCGGTTCAAAATACAGCAACCACCTTTCTCCTTGTACGGTCTTAGTGTATCTGTCGACTATAACGTTTAGTTCGTCAATATTCCTTGGCTCAGGTGGTAGGTGCAGCTTCCTGGCACGGCGCACAGTTTTTTAATAGATGGTTTCTTCGGTAGATTCACATTGGCTTCGCTTGCAATACGCTGCAACTCATTTTGAATAATGACAGACGTTGGTTCTCGGGAAGTCCCGCCCTTGCCTTCATGTTCTCTACACATTCCTTTGCCTTAATCCTTCTCCAGTCTGCAGAATGATTCTCATGTTCAGACGGTTCTTTGACGACACTGCTTCCACCTTCGGATGTGACTGCTGCATTACACCCGCCACGCCAAACAACTCCATTCTTATTTTATCTAAGTCTCGTGTACATGTAGCCAAGATATATTAACTTGTCAGAGCCTCTTTCTGATTTTGTGAAGCGAATTTCTTCCGCCATAGTTCCTAATTAGTTTACAGCTTATGGATTTGTCTTGTGTTACCATAGAAATATATTATAAACTAGCCGTACCCGTGCGCTCCGCTGCACCCGTTAGAAATAAATATAAAGTAATTACATAATTAAAATAGAACATTTCATCCAAGGGAACATTCATGTTTGATAGAAGGATAAATCGTTTAATATGTTGCTTAATTTAAATTGTATCCAAATAATTAAAATGCGATCATTTTGGTCCAGAGAACACTCATTGGTGCAATGACAATTCCTTTAACATGTTTCTAATTTTTATTACATGCAACCATAGTTTAATGAACATTGACATCATTTAGATTTAATGTGTATATTTTATTTTACTTCTTATAGGTTTCCATTGAATTATGGTAATAACTTAATTTTAACCCTTGTTTTCTACGTATTCAGTAAATGGCGTTTGGCCCACTATGTTTCTGAACCCCTCAAATAACTTAAATTATATTATATAATATTACGTTACATATATTATATTATATTATATTATATTATATTATATTATATTATATTATATTATATTATATTATATTATATTATATTATATTATATTATATCAGAAGTTACTGTAATAACATTATAGCATTATGTCCATCTAAAGAAACTACACTTTCCAATGGTGAAATAATAATTAATTATACAAATCGGTTAATTTAGCTTCCGATATTACTTCATACAAACACAGAAACATTCTCTGTAGGCTATCTTTCATAACTTTCGATTGTTGCTGTCCAAGGCCCCTTATAGACGAAGTCATTTGTTTTTTATTTCATTATACGGCCTTAGATGGCAGTTATTTTTATTTTAAAACTCATTTATCTCATTAAATATCAGTCATATCAAAATTTTTGAAGGAATAAACCTTATCGAAAATTATTTTTAAAGAAAGTTTTGTTATGTAACATTTTTCACAAAAATCAATAATAAGCGAGATATTTCGATTTATTTAATTCAGGCCCCCTTATAACCCCCCCCCCCCTTTTAAATAATGTATTTTGAATGCCATATAGCCTAAAATCTAAGTTACAACGAACTTAATTTATATTCCAATTTTCATCGGAATCCGTTCATCCATTATCGCGTGAAAAGGTAACAAACATACAGACAGACAGACAGACAGACATACAAACAAAAATTTCAAAAAAGCGATTTTCGGTTTCAGGGTGGTTAATTATATATGTTAGGACCAATTATTTTTGGAAAATCGAAAATTACCAGAAAAAATTCCGCTACAGATTTATTATTATTATAGATTGCTGCGAATTTGAGTATTGCCTTGACTTTTAATGTGTGGCGAGTTGTCTTTGATACGAACTTCAATTATGTGGCGAGTTGCCTCTGTGGCCAATTTTCTGTGGCGAGTTGTCCCCAACCCGCGTGGTCTTCGTCGTGCGGCTAGAGATGAAGCGTCTCAGACAATAGATTTTAAACGCAAGTTACCGAGAAATTTGTATAATACATTCACTTACTGCAGGTGTTAAAATTTTATTTTGTTTTCCTGGTCGAACCTATAATTTTATATCGACAACTTCTGTACACGTATCACTCACATTTCTTCCTGATCAACACTCTTGCATCAGAAGGCAAAAGGAGGTAAGCGCTAGAGGCCGGCAAACTGTCGATCAGGCTTGCCCATGACTGTTCACGTCCGTGAGCGGGCTTACGCTTCGTATCGTTCGCCCGCCTGCAACCTTCCCTCACAAGCAGGCAGGCAGTGTGGTTGCACGTGACTCCCAAACAGTCCTAAGAGTGACCCGAAAGGACTGTTGGGTTCCGCCGACCTGCAGCAGACTGCTGCTTTCAGATTCATGCAGCGTATTCCGAATCTCACCGGTCCGGTGGCATCAATGACGTCACGTTGCAGCGAAATAAGGAACAAAACTGCAGGAAGGATCGATGGCTGTCATGGCGACTGTACGAGTTGTTGTCTGTGCTACGCTAGCAAAATTTTGCGAAATTTTCGTACTCCCATCTCGTTTAAAGAAAAGATAGCATAAACAATTTATTTCTTGAACCGGTAGTAATAACTGGTCCGTTGACATGTTCGCTCATAAGCCATTAACATATTGTTTTTACGTTGTGCTCATTACAAACAATACAGCAGAACACACCGCCATGACACAACAGTGCACGATGTTATTCGTCTGCTAATTCCCGCCCTATACAAGAACCAATCAGATTCACTGATGGCGGCTGATGGAGACTGCCACCACCTCTGCAAGCTGATGGCACCGGTGCGACACCGGTGGACCATCAATGACGTCATCGGTGGAATTCGGAACACCGTGATGCCATCGGATTGCTCACCGGTGAGATTCGGAATACGCTCTGGGATAAATATGAACCTAGTCATTCAAACCTGACAAGAAGCCTATGGATATAGACAAACTACTGAAAACTTAATTTGTTGTCTTCCGAAACGTACCGTTAATAAAGACAAAGAAAACTATTTCTCGTCAACATAATATCCATTAAATGCCAACAGTTATTATAAATTACTTACACTTTCCTTTTCATCGTAGTAATATAAATTTAATGCAAACCATTCAAACTTTCAGCTTCATAAATAAAAAGAAATCTGTCCCTCAGAATTTAAATAGCAAATCAATATTCTGAACAACGAAAAACTTTTATACATTTTACAGGTATTCATGAGGCTTTTAATTGTTGATAAGGAAAAAGTTAAAATGAAATCCCTTCTCTTCTCTTCTCTTCTCTTCTCTTCTCTTCTCTTCTCTTCTCTTCTCTTCTCTTCTCTTCTCTTCTCTTCTCTTCTCTTCTCTTCTCTTCTCTTCTCTTCTCTTCTTCTCTTCTCTTCTCTTCTCTTCTCTTCTCTTCTCTTCTCTTCTCTTCTCTTCTCTTCTCTTCTCTTCTCTTCTCTTCTCTTCTCTTCTCTTCTCTTCTCTTCTCTTCTCTTCTCTTCTCTTCTCTTCTCTTCTCTTCTCTTCTCTTCTCCTCTCCTCTCCTCTCCTCTCCTCTCCTCTCCTCTTCTCGTCACAAGTTACGAAATGTTACTATTTTGTTGAGTCAGAGGCACTTTGCAGGAATATGAAATGTATAATATTGTCTTTTTACTTTATGAATTCTGTAGCGCAATAAATCGTAAAACTCTTTAATCAAGAAATATCTGCCGTGTTGGACCATAAGATAAAGATTTTTTTGAAGTGACTAAATAGCCAACGAACTTAGGTTTCGAACTAGTACTGTTTCATCTTAACCAGCGCAGATTGGCTTCCGTTAATGCAAGTCACTCTACCTTATAATACGAGCAAACAGGCAGGCTTTCTTGGGTCCCGCCTGGACTGAACCTATAAAACCCGGGCTCAGTGGGTTCAGGCTAAAAGTTAACTTGCTTTGTAGTGTCACCGGAACCCAAGCCTGACGGCAACCGGGTACGGGCGTGAGTCTTGTGTGATTTGCCGGTCTCTAGTAAGCGCCAAAACATAGATTTTCAGGTTATAGTCTAGTATTTTATTCTTGTTTTGATGTTGGTACTCCCGAATTGCCGAGATGGATACTTGCATGTACCGAGTGTTAAAAAAATAATGTTTTGAGAGTTCACAGCAGTCATCAAAACTAGAAAAAAATTCATAATGAACATTAGTCCTAAAATTAATATCTTCCGAGATACGATTACTTGTTCTTCAACATCATAGCAGATATGCAATGTGATTTCCATTCATTGTAACGCATTCTTCCGCCCTACGTCTTAGGGAAATCACACCTTGTTACCCTTTTGTTTACTGCATTTCCGATATGATGCTGTCAGGCTTTGTTTCGTACAAAATTTAATATTACGTCACATATTTTATTAGATTTATTTTCTTGTTTTGATCAATACTACCATCTCTCAAAATATTGAATGTTTTTCTGAACACCCTGTATATTTCGATATTGCATCCTGGAGGCCTGGGCTCCAAGTTGAATCTGTGCCAGAAACGTTTCCTTGAGGTGCTACCGTTTGCAGTGCCATCAATATAATTTCGTAATAAAAAATTGTAATTGTCTTCCTCAAAAAAAAGTCAACCAGTACCAGTATCTCATTGTGCATGACAGACCATCCACGTCTACAGGGTAAAGAGAGGTTAAGACTCTCATCTTTACAGACAATCGACATTAATAGCAGCAAGGATATCAGCCCTACGTACTTGCCCTCTTGACTTCCAAGGAAAAACCCCTGGTACTCATTCCTGTTAGAGTCTTAGTGCAGACTGAAGGATTATATTATTAACGGAGAATATTCATGATCCCATCGATAACTGAACCCGCAACCTTCCAGATTGTAATAGTTCTGGTGTGCAGTAAATTCGTTTGGTATCGTTTCTGTTGACTCGTTTTAGTCGTAGGTACCTCTCTTTCCTTATTCTCTTTATTAAATGAAAATTCAATTTATTTTCACATAATCTCAACTTATTTTTTATTTAGACATGCATATACCGCCATAGAACATAATAATACACTATAGGTATCTTCCAAATCAGTTTTCTTTCACCTGCGCTATTTTTGTTCCTATTTTCATTTTTCGTATCGTTACACACGTTCATTAAAATCGTTTATATATTATCTCACACTGTATCATACATTCAAGTCCAGGTAATAAAAACATTATATTGGTTAACTGATAGAATGTTTAATATTATGTTATTTTCTTGCAATATTTTTTTTAACATCGGTGATCGTAAATGATTAACCGCTAAAAGTTAATGTTTTCAAAATAATTCCATCCCCATTAAAAGTTCGAAAACTTTCGTAGCTACCACTGTAAGAAGTTAAGCTCCTTCCTTCTTCATAAGCTCTGAACTTTCAGTAACAAAAATGAACTCATAAAATTCTCCTTATCTCACACTGTGTTATGCATCGCATTTACAAAATAAAGCCATCAATTAGGATGACCACAAGGATCCAGGGAACAAATACATATGTAAAAGTAGCGGACTGCAAAGAAAACAACTAATGCAATGTGTATTAATCTGTAAGTCTGCTTTAATGTATAAAAATATAAAAAATAAATATCTTATATAATTTTAACTGGTAATGGAAATTACGGGAAAACGGCTGAACGGATTTTAATGAGTGACCCCTCATTTTCATGCCTGGCATCCAAAGTTTTTCGAAAAAATAGTAGTTTTCAATGAAATGTCAATTTTCCTACAAAATTTTCCTATTTTCCGAAATCCATCTGTTGTCAGTTTTGAGAACTAATTTTATTGAATCACGGCCGACTTGATAGAATTTCAGAACAAAACACACACTACAATAAACAATAGGCTATTACACGAAGGCCATGACCTGCAGGATTGCCGACATATTTAGAGCTCAATTCAATTTGTTATTAAAAACTGATTCTGCAGTGTATAATTTTCTGAGTACAGCTGTGTATTGGATATTCAAATCTACGAAACTTGAGGTGGTTTGATGACATTATTACCATTAGAAATTAAATATTATTATAGTTAGTACCATGATGCGTCTATTCTTCATTAATTGTACATAATATTGATGCTATATTGATGACATGAAAGTGAACGCTTTGAGGTTATGTAAGTAAATGTAGAGAATATCTTAATTTAGATCTTCA
>NC_091130.1:158422951-158425451 GCF_040183065.1 Periplaneta americana
AACGGTTTTAGCGTAGTACGACACATTTTGAAACTTGTAATGGTAATAGTACCATGTCCGGCGTCTTGGCGAATTTAAACCCATGGCAATGTGTTAATGGAGAGATGATGTCGTGAAATGCGTCTATTACACGAGTGAATGTGGTATTGTTACGGTAAAATTGCCGGGTAATATACAGAGAATGACACGCAAAATGAAGATATATGTTGTCTTTTCTTTTCAGCTTTATTTCATGTATAAAAATTGTGTATTGTTGGTTTAATAATAAAAATATGTTGTGCAATTATGTTTTCTGTGTTATTTCCTTCCTATATATTGTTTACATTGGGGGGGGGGGGACGTGAATTGAAGTGAATTTATTATGCACCCCTGTTTTATATTGCTACCCATGCACTTGATTAGCAGCAGCAGAAGTCGTTAGCCCTGTGAACGTACAGTAATGTTTATTTTCCCCTATTATCATATAAGACATTAGCAAGTTGTTTGTGATAGTAGAAGAGAAAGTTTGGGGGGGGGGGGGGGAGTGGTCCGTCGCCCATTTGTTTCAGGGCTCATCCCGACATTTGTCTTATTACTCACGGAAAAGCCTTGAGTAGGATGAGGTGTCGTGCTGACGACAAGCCAATGTTGAGGTGGAAGGATGTCTTTCAATCATGATTTAAATTATTTAGAAGAAAATATGTACAATGCATCTATGCAGCCAATAACGTGATGACCCTGAAACAGAGAAAGAACATTATTAGTGCGATTTTCGTCTCCAAGCTAGAGGGTGGAGTACGCTCTTATTTGTTTTGGTTTTTATTTTTTTAAAGATGCGACATGAGGTTGGAACTACAGTGACATGGACTACCACACTGGAAGCTAGCAATTGTCGTTGAGATGGCTGATAATTGATGGGAAGGTAAGAAAAGAATACGAAAATCGACAAAACGTACCAATGCTAACATCACAGTCTACTATATACAGTCTAGAAGCTCAATACGTAGTAAGTATGCAAAGATTAGATAGTTGCTCACCACTAGGATCGCTAATATCGCCTCATTACAGGCAATTCAAAATAGTACCGTCACAGTCTATTGTTTGTAGCATCCTGAAAACTTAAGCTTCGTGACTGTATATAGTAGACTGTGCTAACAATGTGTGCAACTCAACCGTCGTTAGCATAGCAACAGGCCTACCACGCTGTGTGACATTGAGTTGTTTGATGTGTTTCTCTAAAGCAGGGTTGTAGTTACCCAGGGAAGAAATTAGTGAGTGGGTTGTACCAGCGAATAGGGATTATAAAGAATGGACACAGCGAATTTTCTTGTGTTTTGTTTGTCTGTGCACAAGCGTTTAGTTCCACTTTCAAGCATTAGAGGTTAGTGTAATCGAGCATACGGTAAGATAATAATTGAGTATAGAGTGGAGACACAGGATCCAAACATCGCCTACCTTATTGCATAATCCAGGAACGCTTTGCTTCAAATAAAGTTAAGTTAACAGCTTTTCCTTATTTGTCAATGACAAACTAGTAGTAATAATTGTTTATATTTCAGATATAATAAAATACTGTAATATAATATATTATAAAATTATGTATGAAATTCGTTTAATATTTGTATATAATATAATATAATATAGGTATATGGTTTTACTTATATAAGAGTTTTGTTTTTACATTTTCAGCGCTATCAAATCATTACATATTTTAATTGTTGTTGGGGTCAACGTCTCGACTCTCATTATAAAGGAACTGTAGAGTCTAGACATTACAGTTAATGACGGGTTTATTATTTTAAAGACCCAATTTATTTTATTTGAGTACATAATGTACCTAGATGTGTTAATTAGGCCTATGTGTTATATTTCCGCTGTGTCGACTGCTAGCTGGTGTGATGTTAGCGCCAACTGTAGGGAGAAAGCAGAATCTCACGTTCTAGCTGGCTTGAAGGTCATTGAAATCAGTCCGGCTACATCAAAGGTACCAACGAGAAGTACCCATTCTTTATAATCCCTATTCGCTGGTTGTACGACTTGATTTCAGATATATTGTTGAGTTGTCCAAATGTCGAGATCTTTATGAATCAGAACTGTAATAGGTGCATGTCCCCAAGCAGGACAAGCGTATAATGTTTTATGCAAAATCAAGGCTGTGTGCTTTTATTTAAAACTAGCCGTACCCGTGCGCTCCGCTGCACCCGTTAGAAATAAATATAAAGTAATTACATAATTAGAATAGGACATTTGATCTAGGGAACATTCGTGTTTGATAGAAGGATAAATCGTTTAATATTTGCTTAATTTAAATTGTGTTAAAATAATTAAAATGGGATCATTTCGGTCCAGAGAGCAATGATTCGGTGCAATGACAATTCGTTTAACATGTTTGTTAATTGTTATTACATGCAACCATAGTTTAATGAACATTGACATCATTAAGATTTAATGCCTATACTTTATTTTACTTGCTATATGTTTCCATTGAATTATGGTAACAACTTAATTTTAACCCTTCTGT
>NC_091130.1:158430451-158435451 GCF_040183065.1 Periplaneta americana
CTCTTTTGATACCACCTCAAGATGCCATGTCTATATCGACAATCGTTGCACTTCGACTAGTAGTCCACCCCATCCAGACGCTCAGTAACCTAGAAAAATCAAAGAAACAACGCCATGCTGATATCTAACAGTCCTAGCGCTTCTACTGATGACTGCAAAAGTCTCCGACTTTTGTGTCATCAGTACAAATGCTAATACTTAGGGGGGAGAAAAATGTATATTATATAAAAAAAAAAAAAAAAAAAAAAGAGTCCTAGAAGTGAAAAAAGACAAAAAAAACAACTATATGACATTACCAGCAAGAAAAAACGAAACACCACTATTAAACGCACGTTTGTTTTGTAACATAAGATATATATTATTTAAATAGGACAGGTTACATGCTTTGAAAGCAAGGAAAATGTTTTAAGAATAATATATTTGACAAATGTTTTGAAAATAATTGTTTTGAAACGCAAGTTTGAAAATTACATAAATGTTTTTGAAGTAATGCATTTAAAAATGTATTGTTACAGTAATAGTTGTGGAAAAATAGGTTTAAAGCTCGAAAAATAGTTAAACAACAATAATATGTTTGAAAGAATATTTGTGAAATAATTGGTTGGAAGTAACAGTTTTTGAAATAACGTAAATACATTTATAATGGTGCAAGAAGCAAGTATTTTGAAAATAATTTCTATCAAAGAATACGTTTCAAGTGCACAGAAATACTTAAAAACAATATTTCAAAACAATGTGTATGAACAACATTTCTACTAAATATTTCGTCAACAATTTATTCCAAATAATATTCGTTAAAATATTACATGAAAATAAATTATTTAACAAATATTTTGTAAAAATATCACTTTCAAAGTTTAAAAATATACTTTCATACACATTATTTTGAACTACTGTTTCTAAGTATTTCTGTACACTTTAAACGTATTCCTTGATAGAAATTATTTAAAAAATACTTGCTTCTCACATCATTAAAAACGTATTTACGTCATTTCAAAAACTATTACTTCCAACCAATTATTTCACAAATATTCTTCAAAACATATTATTGTTGTTTAACTATTTTTCGAGCTTTAAACCTATTTTTCCACAACTATTACTGTAACAATACATTTTTAAACGCATTACTTCAAAAACATTTATGTAATTTTCAAACTTACGTTTCAAAACAATTATTTTCAAAACATTTGTCAAATATATTATTCTTAAAACATTTTCCTTGCTTTCAAAGCATGTAACCTGTCCTATTTAAATAATATATATCTTATGTTACAAAACAAACGTGCATCTAATAATTTGGCCAAGGATTTTATGTATATACACACCATTTGACAAGAAATAGTAAATATTTTACAAGGTGATAGATAGTATGGACTGCTCTGAATAAAAAAGTTGACACAAACATGTGTCCAATTTTGATTAGATACAGAGATACAGCTGTTAGAACGTAATCCAACAAAGTGTTAAGCAAAGGAAAATGATCACATTCAATGCACTTTCGTTTCGTGTGTTGCTACTCCAGCTGCTATGGACTTATTTATCGATTATCATTTTTGTTTCGAAGGCCAAGTTATGAAGTAGTGCTTTGATTTACATAATTCAAATTTTCCAACTGTAATTATGATTTGTTGGCCAATTCTAGTGTATCATTTAGCCATACTACACGTATTTACAAATGATGAGTATACCAATATGAAATATATTTTGTAATGGAAACCCATATGCAAAATATACCATATCAGCATAATCAGCATTTGTAAATACATGCAGAATGGCTAAACAATACACTAGAATTGGCCAACAAATCACAATCACAGTTGAAAAATTTTAATTATGTAAATCAAAGCACAATTTTATAACTTTGCCTTCGAAACAAAAATGACAATCGATAAATAAGTCCATAGCAACAGGAGTAGCAACACACAAAACGAAAGTGCATTAAATGTGATCATTTTCCTTTGCTTAACACCTTCTTGCATTACATTCGAACAGCTGTACCTCTGTACCCAATCAAAATTGAACACATGTTTCTATCAACTTTTTTACTCAGAGCAGTCCATACTATCACCCCCTAAAATATTTACTATTCCTCCTCAAACACTCTGTATATACATGCACAGACATAGACAACAGCAGAGAACACTGATCGACTGTATACGAACTTCCGGATAGTCTGCATACAACCCACCATAGCTCTCCACTGTTGCCTACATCGTGCAAACATGGGAAGGAAGATGTAGACAACAGCAGAAAACCCTGGTGGACTGTACATGGACTTCCAGGTAGTCCACATACAGCCCTCCAGGGTTCTCCACCGTTGCCTACACCAGGAAAACGGAAAAAAAATTTTTCAAACTTCAACAGGTATAGACAACAGTGGAGAACCCCAATGGATAGCACAGGGACTGTCACATAGTCCAAGTACAACCCACCAGAGCTCTCTGCTGCCACCTATACCTGCAGGAATTTGAAAATTTTGTAAGGGCTCAGGCACAGCTTACAACAGTAAAATTTCTCCAAATATTCAACACTTTTGTCCTCCATTCCTGTACCTTGCACTATAATGAAAATTAGTATGTCTAAAACACTGTAATTCTGATTAATGAAAAAAATTTTTTTCCTCTTTTTTTATTAATGTACTATTTATTTATTTATTTATTTATTTATTTATTTATTTATTTATTTATTTATTTATTTATTTATTTATTTATTTCAATATTTACTCATTTTTCTTAAATATTAACTCATTTCTTTTTATTTTTACTCATATCTTTAAATATTTACTTATTTCTTTTAAACATTTACTTATTTCTTTAAAATATTTCATTATTTCTTCAAATATTTACTCATTTTTTTATATTTACTTATTTCCTTAAAATCTTCAATTATTTCTGTAAATATTTATTCGTTTATTTATTAATTAATTAATTTAATTTATTTATGTATTTATTTATTTATGTATTTATGCATTTATTTATTTATTTATTTATTTATTTATTTATTTATTTATTTATTCATTTATTTAATTTACTTATTTATTTATTTATTTTACTTCTATATTTATTTATTTTACTTCTTTATTTATTTATTTTACTTCTTTATTTATTTATTTATTTATTTATTTATTTATTTATTTTACTTCTTTATTTATTTATTTATTTATTTATTTATTTATGTATTTATTTATTTATTTATTTATTTATTCATTTATTTATCTAATTTACTTATTTACTTATTTATTCATTCATTCATTCATTCATTCATTCATTCATTCATTCATTCATTCATTCATTTAAAATATTTAATTATTCCTTCAAATATTTAATTATTCCTTCAAAATCTTTAATTATTTCTTCAAATATTAACTTCTTTCTTTGTTATATATATATATATATATATATATATATATATATATATATATATTTCTTTATTTAAAATATTTCATTATTCCTTTAAAATATTTCATTATTTCTGTAAATATTTCTTTCTTTAAATTATTTAATTATTTCCTTCAAATATTTACGTATTTCTTAAAATATTTACGTATTTCTTTAAATATTCATTCATTCATTCATTCATTCATTCATTCATTCATTCATTCATTCATTCATTCATTCATTCATTCATTCATTTTAAATATTTCATTATTCCTTTAAAATCTTTAATTATCTCTGTAAATATTTATTCCTTCATTTCTTTAAAATATTTAATTATTTCTTTAAAATATTTACTTCTTTCTTTAAATATTTACTTATTTGTTTAAAATATTTAACTGTTTCTTTAATATTTACTTATTTCTTTAAAATATTTACTTATTTATTCAAATACATATTTCTTTTTCACATAGCAGAACGACAGTGTTTACACATACTCATTTTCATTATTGTACAAGATTCAGTAATGAACGAAACATGTTCAATATTTCCTAAAATTCATTGCTGTAAGCTGTACCTAGGCCCTCTAGTTCCACAGACGTACACCACAGCAGAGAACTCTGACAGATCCCACACGGACCTCCGGGTAGTCCATGCACAATCCAGCACAGCTCTCCACTGCAGCCCACATCGGCAGAACACGAGGAATAGAATCAAAGTCCCACCGATATAGAAAACAGCAGACAACTCTGATAAACTCCACACGGACTTCCACTTAGTCCATGTAGAATCCACCAAGGCTCTCCGCTGCCACCTATACCCGCAGGACTCGGACTCTGGATAAGACAGGTAAGGTGGGGAAGAGCAGGCCTACACTACTCTACACACACATGCAACTACAATCATGCTGCTATAAATCCTGCACATGCAAATTTCCTACACTTCAACGACACACAATCCCAACACTATTCAAACCTAAAATCGACCAAAAAACCCTACAACAAAGCTGCTGAATGGGATTGGCAAACTGCAACAATAGAAACCAATGCACCAGCCTTTCCTTTGTCATTCATATGGATACAATGGCAGCCTATTCCACAATTCGACAATCAACATGCAACAACAATACCAATAAACACAGAAAACTAGTAACACCAAAGGAATACAATAGAATAGAATAGAATAGAATAGAATAGAATAGAATAGAATAGAATAGAAGACTGAAAAACATCAAATTCACATTAAACAGCAAACCTTCAGACTCCATAATTTCCAATTAGAGCCTACATCAACCTCTGCAAACAATACTAAGGGAAAATAGACGTTTAAATCTGCATAACACAGGACTGTCAAAAAGACAACTATAAATTTTTACCATTTACAACAAGCAAATAATAAATAAATAAATAAATAAATAAATAAATAAATAAATAAATAAATAAATAAATAAACCATCCTATGTCACCAAACTATTCAAATCAATAGAAGACCATAAAGTCAATTGTTCAACCTATACTCCCAATACATATCAATCAATCAATCAATCAATCAATCAATCAATCAATCAATCAATCAATCAATCAATCAATATTATTAATGTATCCAGCTGTTTGCTGACAACATAAA